>NW_020838086.1:362511-410523 GCF_003676395.1 Aethalodelphis obliquidens | reverse complement strand
TGTGTGTGTGTGTGTGTGTGTGTGTGTGTGTGTGTGTGTGTGTGTGTAGGGGGTTTCCCACACCACCAAGCAATTCTCCAACACCAGCTGAGTGTCCTACAATTCAACTCAGTTTTGACACTATCCACCTGAGGTAGCATCAAACCCCACAGATTAAGTGCTCAGTTCCTGAGTGCACTTCCTCGCTTCTTCAGAGGCCAATCAGAAGTCCAGGTTGTAATCAGAGGGTCCCATGACCACCTCCCTGGGTTCTATTAATTTGCTGGAACAGCTCACAGAATTTAGGAAACCAGTTTACTCACTAGATTACCAGTTTACCATAAAAGATATAACTCAGGAACAGCCAGATAAAAGAAACATAGAGCAAGGTATGGGAAAAGGGTATAGAGTTTCCATGCTCCCTTTGAGAATCACCACTCTCTGCGATCTCCACGTGTGTGCCAAACCAGAAGCTCTCAAAACTGTCCTTTTGGGGGGCTTATGGAGGCTTCATTGCATTAACACAATTGAGTAAATCATTGGCCATTGATGTTTATTCAAACTCTAGCCCCTTTCCCACCCCCATACCCTCCTACCCCCAGGTCAGGGGTGTGGGACTGAAAGTTTCAACCTTCTAATGACGTGGTTCTCTTGGCAACCAACTCCCGTATTTAGTTGTGTCCTAAAGCCACTTCATTAACATAATAAAAGACACTTTTGGTAATTCCCTGGCGGTCCAGTGGTTAGGACTCCGTGCTTCCACTGCAGAGGGCACAGGTTCCATCACTGGTCAGAGAACTAATATCCTGCATGCCACGTGGCATGGCCAAAAAAAAAAAAGAGAGAGAGACTTTTGTCACTCTCATTACTTAAGAAATTCCAAAGGTTTTAGGAGCTGTGTGCCAGAAACAGGAAATAAAGACTAAATATTTATTTCTTATTATAAATCACAATATCACACCAGCAATAAATTATTCATTCAAGAAGTATTTGAGTATTTTATTTTGTGCCAGTTTCTGCCATACTGACAGGGTTACGGCACTGAAAAAAAAGGCCAAGGTCCTGTCTTATGGTCCTTATATTCTAGAAGGAAGATAGGAAATAAGCAAATAAAAATATATGTTGGTTCTGGAGAAGTTCAATGAATAAAAATAAAGCAAAGTAAAGGAATAGAGAGAGAAGGGGAAGGCTATTTGGGATTAAGTGGCCAGAGAAAACCTCTCCAAAGAAGCGACATATGAACAGAGACCTGGCAGATATAAGTAAGGCAGCAGTCGGCAAACTGTGGACTGTGGCCAGATTTGACTAGCTAGCTGCCTGTTTTTGTACAGCTCAAGACCTAAGAATGCTTTTTATATTTGTAAATGATTTTAAATTTCTCAAAAGAAAAACATTACATATATGAAAATCATATGCAATTCAAATTTGTGTCCAAAAATAAAGATTTATTGGAACACATCCACACCCATGCATTTATGTATTATCTATGATTGCTTTTGTACTATCACAGCAGCGTTGAGTAGTTGCAACAGAGATGATATGGACCACAAAGCCTAAAAATATTGACTCTCTGGCCCTTTATGGAAAATGTCGACCCCTCATCTAAGGGAGCAGGTCCTGCCAATATGTAAAGGAAGAATGTTTTGCCAGAGAGAACAGCAAAAGCAAAGGCTAGGACTATGCTTGGCTTGTATTCAAAGAATTGCACAGATGACAGTGTGGCTGGAAGGCAGGGAAGGAGAAGGGGCTGGTAGGAAATGGCAGGAAATAATAGCAGAAAGGAAACTGTGGGCCACTTATTCTTAGGGTAAAGATTTTAAGTGAGATGGGAAGCCACTTAGGGGGTTTGAAAACGAACTGACATGTTCTGACAGCTGGCTGGATAATAGACTGGAGGGCCCAGAGTTCTTAACCTACATCGCATGGATAGGAAAAAGAAACTGTCTTTATTGTCACTAGGTTTTAGTTGCAATTTAACATATCCTTCAGTTATGAATATAGCCAACAAAACACAATGACTTTGTCACCAACAGAAATCACAAATATTTTCATATCAAATCACAGTTGTTTTAATTATCTTGAAATATCACATTAATATTTCCACTTAGAAATTATTACTATACCTTCTACTATATCTTATTTAGTGTACTGATAAATATATATAATATAGATATATTATTTAATATATAATATATATATTATATATACATGTCAGTATATCACAAATTTGTTCTTTAGATACTTTAATAATTGTATTTCAAAGTAACTTGTTTCCTGTTTAATGCAATGTGTTTTATTTTATGCATTTAAAAACATTCTTTTGGAGTCCATATGCTTGATCAGGCTGCCAAAGAGGTCTAGGGCCCAAGAAAGGTTAGGAATGGAATCAGAGGGAAGCATTAGAAGGATTAAGTTAGAGAAGGAAAGACTAGGTGGGTCCAACGTAGCTATTTTAATCTACCTGTCACCTAGTAAGCACTGAATATATGTTAATTATTATTGTCATTATTAAAATGTTGATGCATTTGTGGTCTTTTAGCTGTGTGTGATATATGCTGCTTTTGATCTGCATTTTTCACTAAAAAATAGATCTTAAACATCTTCCTGTCACTACACATTTTTAATATCACTTTAATGGTCAAAGCATAGTTAATTGCAGAGGTGTATTATTATTTATTCAATTAATCCTCAATTATGGTACATATACATTCTTGTCTTTCTTGTTATTAAAAAACCACGATAAACATCAACGTTAAACCTTTGCACATCGGGACTTCCCTGGTGGGACAGTGGTTTAGAATCCGCCTGCCAATGCAGGGGACACGGGTTCAAACCCTGGTCCTGGAAGATCCCACGTGCCGCGGAGCAAATAAGCCGGTGGGCCACGACTACTGAGCCTGTTCTCTAGAGCCCACGAGCCACAACTACTGAAGCCCGCCCGCCTAGAGCCCGTGCTCCACAGCAAGAGAAGCCACCGCAATGAGAAGCCCGCGCACCGCAACGAAGAGTAGCCACCGCTCTCTGCAACTAGAGAAAGCCGGCATGCAGCAGCAAAGGCCCAACGCAGCCAAAAAAAAAGAAAACAAAAATGACACACACACACAAAACCACACACACACACACACACACACACACAAAATCTTTGCACATCCACGATTATTTCCTTAGGATAGATTCTAACATTGGAATCAGGATGCATTACTCAGCCATAGTAGATGTACAATTCAGTCCCTTGAAGATTTCCACTTCAGTCTCCCTCCTAGTTGGGATTTCATCTTTCCTCCTTGGCTCACAAATACATGAGCAACTGTCTGAGTTAACCCTCCTAGTTCAACCCAAGCCCCCAAAGTTTCCCCAGAAACACACACCCATTGCCTGGTCTATTGACTTTTTATACAGAATTAAAGCAACAGGAACCAAAACTAAGTTCCTACCATCCACTGGGTGGCAGTATTTCCTAAATGTTGGGTAGAATATCTGGGAGGAAATAAATACCTTCTGTTATTTCAAGAGTACTTTCCATGTAAACCCAATCCTATAAAGTGATGTCCAGCGTCACGTGAATGGAAAGAGGTAGGATTGTTTCAGCAAATGCTTACTAGGTCAGCACGTTGGTATGGTATTTCTAGAAGTTTATTTTGAGGATTGCTTCAACAAATAGCTTCTTTTTAAAAGCTTATAATGTTAATTTTTCTCATTAAAAATATCAGATTACGAAATTTTTTAATAGAGAAAAAATCACATATATTTTTATTAACATAACCTGTTAGCATACTATATTCCTTTCTGGTCCATTTTTCTCTAAGTATATTTTTACAGTTGGAATCAAACTGTACATAAAATTTACTCCTACTTTCCTCCTAGGATTAATCATACTGAAAATTAATATATTAAAATATTAATAATATTTATTTCTAGGAGAGGTGATTGTTATTTACTGCTTTAAAACTTTTGTATTTTCTACGTTTAAAATCAGAACAAATTTAATCCTAAAAAATTCTCTTTGGTTCCATTTGCATCCTATATAATCCACCATTTCTACCCCTAGATGTATCCACAACAGTCAGGCAAAGAAATGTGTTTCCAAAGGCACAAACTAAATTGTTTATAGCAACATTATTTCAACTCTCAGTTGATGACCTTGCTTCCTATCCACTGTGAAAACTTAAGCAATCACAAGATGACTTTCACAAGCCCCCTACTATCTCCCATCTCCTAGCACCTATACTCAACACTGGGCCTTCCTCCTGTTACTATGGAGGATGAAGAGATCATGCTATGGCCCAACCTGTCTGCTTGTGCCCTGCTGAACCCTCTCACCTATTCAAGAGCACAGCTCCAGCAATTTTTACCTCTCTGTCCTATGTCAATTTTTTTTTTTTTTTTTGCTTTCTACCAGATTGTTCCCATCAACCTACAAATAAATATGCTGTATTTCCCTCATCTTTAAAAAAGCCACTCTGGACCCCAGTTCCCTCTTCAGCTCCTACTCCTTTCCCTCTTTCCTTTACAAGAAAACTCAGTGGAAGATATGTCTCTACTCATTGTTTCCCATTTCTCTCCCGGCATTCCACCTTGAACCTGTCTAGTCAGGTTTGACTCCAGTGTTCAAACTGAGACTGTTCTCAAGGTCACCAGAGCCCTCCGTGTTACTAATTCCTAGGTTAACTTCTCATCTTATCTGACCTAGCAACATTTATTAAGTGGATCACTCTCTCTTCCTTGGAATACTTTCTGCACTTGGTGTCCACTTGCTTGGCTTTCTTCCTATCATTTTGGCTGCTCCTACTGAATCTCTTTTTCTGGTTCTTCTTTATCTCACTTTTAAGTGTTTAAGAGCCTCGGAGCTTAGTTAGGTCTTGTCACCTTTCAATCTACACTCACTGAGATGACGATTTCATTCTGCTTCATGGCTTTAAATACCATCCATAGGCAATCAGCTTCCAAATTTACATCCCCAGCCTAGATTTCTCCTCTGAACTCGACCCGTATGTCCAGAAGCTTGCTGGACACCTCCATTTGGATACCTAGCAGGCATCTCGAGCTTTTTTTTTTTTTTTTTAATATTTATTTATTTGGCTGCATCGGGTCTTAGTTGCAGCATGTGGGCTCTTCGTGGCGGTATGTGGGGCCTTTCGTTGTGGTGGGCTTCTCTCTAGTTGTGGTGTGTGGGCTCCAGAGTGCACGGGCTCAGTAGTTGTGGCACGCAGGCTCTCTAGTTGTGGCGTGCAGGCTCTAGAGCACGCAGGGTTAGTTGCCCCGCAGCATGTGGGATCTTAGTTCCCCTACCAGGACTCAAACCTGCGTCCCCTTCATTGGAAGGCGGATTCTTAACCACTGGACCACCAGGAAAGTCCCCATCTCAAGCTTATCGTGTCTAAAACTGAGTTTCTGAGAGTCACTCACCACCACCACCAAACACACACACACACACACACACACACGTGTTTCTCTTGCAGTTTTCCCATCTCAGCTGACAATTCCATCCTTCCAGTTGCTTAAGTAATCTTTGACTTCTCTCTCACACCTCACATTGTGTTAGTCACCAAATTCTGTTGGCTCTCCCTTCAAAATACATCCAGAATGTGATCATTTTTCATAACTTCCACTGCTACCACCCTGGTCCAGGCCACCACAGGCTCTCGACTAGGTTCTACAACAGCCTCACTTCTCTTCCTCTTTCTATGCTTTCCTCACTTCAGTCTGTTCTCAAAATGGCACCCGAAGTGATCCTTTTATTTTAAAATAGTGAGTCAGATTCTGTCATTTCTCTGCTCAAAACTTTGTGATGGTTCCCCTATCATTTGCAACAAAACCCCAACTCCTTACTATGACCTGCAGGATCTTGTCTTTACTAACTCTCTAACTTCATTCCATTCCCTTCTACTCCTCTCTCACTTCCTCACTCTACTGTGGCCACACTGGCCTCTTTGCCGTCCTGGAGCAGGCTGGGCACCATCCCATTCCAGACCCTTTTCATGTACTTTTTCCTCTGGAGGTGCCCCCTGTATCCCTAGGGCTAGCTTCCTCATTTCCTTCTCAAATGTTTACTCAAAAGTCACCTTGCCAGGACTTCCCTGGTGGCGCAGTGGATAAGACTCCATGCTCCCAATGCAGGGGGCCCGGATTCAATCCCTGGTCAGGGAACTAGATCCCACATGCGTGCCGCAACTAAGAGTTTGCATGCCACAACTAAGGAGGCTGCATGCCACAACTAAGGAGCCTGCATGCCACAACTAAGGAGCCTGCCCACCACAACTAAGGAGCCCACATGCTGCAACTAAGGAGACCGCCTGCTGCAACTAAGACCTGGTGCAACCAAATAATAAATAAGTAAATAAATATATAAAAATTTTTTAAAGCCGCCTTCTCATTGGGGCCTTTCAATCCCGCCCCAAACATCATATCCCTCTACCTACTTTATTTTTTCTCCTAAGCACCTGTTACTTTCTAACAATATATATTTTGCTTATCTTTTTTATTTATTTTCTCTTTCCACTTGAATGTAAGCTCCAGGAAGGCAGGATCTTTGTCAGTTTTGTTCACTGATGTTCACTGACTGTTTTGCTTACTAAGACTTTGTTTCAAAGCCTAGAACATGAATGGCACATGAATGGTGTATGCTCAAAAAATACTGAATTAATCTATGTATGAATGATGGTGGCCTGAATTAGGGCAGTGCGGGAGATGGAGAGGAGGGAGATGGATTGGACAAACAGAATGAAAATGATTGGTGAGCTGTGGGGAGTTAAGATGGTGTCAGATATGACCCTCAGTGTCTCAGTGGACAGTTGGCTAACATCCTCTGAGATACAGGAGGAATGAGGGTGGAAGGGGAATGAGTAGTTCCACCTGGTACCCAAGATACTTATAGGTCATTCAGGTGCAAGTAGGCATCCAGAAATGAGGTCAAGGGATTGGTCAGGGATGGAGAGGCAGAAGATGGCCTTAAAGTCTAGAAATATAAATAAGATTATACCATGTATTATAATATCAATAAAGAGTATGTTACATATTTACCCATGTTTCCATTGTAGAATCTTAATAAATATTTGGCAAAGGAAATGACTTTCTCCTGTGAGATTTCTCAGGATGGCTAATCTTATCTTTGTATGTAGCTGTCATTAAAAACTTTCCAAGAATTCACCAAATGTAAGCTTATCTTTGTTACTTTGTCTTCTTTAATGATGATATAAAGTTTTGAAGTATAAAGAATAGCCTCAGAGACTGTAAAGCCAATTCCAGGCAGCCCCCACAAGAACACACAACATATAGAGTTCTGCATACCAACCACAGACTATAAAACTCCTTTAATTAAACTTTTCCCTATGGAATTAAAGATAATGTCCAGGAGTACTCTTCAAGGTTAGATCTTAATTTTGTAATCAGAGTTATATTACTGCCTCAGGACTACCTTATGTACTTGACCTGGTGTTCTGAAGGTCCTAAAACCTCATGAAAGCCCAAACCATCCCTTTTTCATGCCTTGGATATACCCACCCCCAACTCCCTTATTTCTTGAATTTTTCCTGCCTCCTTACCTTAGCTACTCTTCTCTCCACTAGAACAGCTAGTCCCCCCATGACGCTAAGCTCCATCAGGGCAGAAACCATATTTTCTTCACCACCATAAACTCAACACCAGCACATAGTAGGTATTCAATAAATATTCAGGTATCCAAGGAGGAGAGAAGTTCTATCTGAAACACAATCCAAGCTATTATACTGTGGCAGACACTGTTGCTTGCCTTCTGGCAGCCATTCTTCAACCAACCTCTTTGCTGGCAAACCCAATTTTTTTCACCCCAGGAGCTCTAATTGTGAATATTATTGGTCTAAACTGTTAGTTCTCATCTTTAACCACACATTAGAGTCACTTAAGGAGCTTTTAAATAAGACAGATGCCTGGGGTCCACCCCCAAAGATTATTTTCAGTTGGCTAAAATGGGGGTCCAGGCATCAGGTTTCTTTTTACTTTTAGAAAATTGATATACAATTCATATACCATAAGATTCATTCTTTTAAAATGTACAACTCAGTGTTTTAGTATGTTCACAAAATTGTACCACCATCAGCACTATCTAACTCCAGAACATTTTCATCACCACAAAGGAAACCTGTATCTATTAGCAATCACTCCAAATATCCCCCTCTTCCAAGTCCCTGGAAACCACTAATCTACCTTCTTTCTCTATGCATTTACCTATTCTGGACAATTCATATCAATGGAATTGTACAATATGTGGTCTTTTGGGTCTGACTTCTTTCACTTAGCATAACATTTTCAAGGTTCATCCATGTTTTATGTCAGTACTTCACTCCTTCTTATGACTGAATAATGTACTCTTTGTAAGTTACTGTGTGCAACCCATATCTAAGGCATAAGGAGTGATGCTCCCTCTCCTTGAGGGTGGAGTATCTGCATAAATTATATTGAATTCTTCTCCAAGGGAGAACTTGTCTCTTCTCTCACGTGTATTTAGTTATTCAATCAATCATTTATTTATATCAGTATGAACTCTTGGATAGTTATTTTATACTTTGGATTATAACCCAATACTACCTTTTTTTCTCAAATTGTTTCAGTTTTGGCCATTGGGAGCTCTTTCAGTTGACTCCCATGTCCTTTTGGTGTATCCCATCAATGTAGAGTTTTTATTTATTTGTTCTGAGCATTTTCTTACTTCCTAGTGCTATGGGATGGTCCAAGCTTGTCTTGTATATTTCCTGCCCCAGTTTTAGAATCCCTACTTCTCTAGGGTGCCCTGGATCCTTTTATTAAAGAGTGGTATTAGAAACCAAGATTTGAGCATTAGGTGTGCTCATTGCTACCAGGGTGTCTTTGCTTCTAGACTCCATATATGTAATTTTAAATGTCCTAAGAGTCTCCTTTTTTTTTTTTAAGGTAAAACAAAAGAAGTGAAGTTGGTTTTAATAATATTTCTTACACAACCTATGTAATCAATACAAAATTTGATTGTGATTTTTACTTATTTTTCATATAGAGTCATTGAAATCTAGTATGTATTTTACATTTACAGCACATCTCATTTTGGACTAACCACATTTTGAGTACTCAATAGTCACATGTAGCTAGTGGCTGCTGTATTGAACAGTGCAGCTCTAAAAGCTTTATAGTTCCAGTTATTACCATGCGGTCTATTATTCATTTTGAATTAACTTTTTATGTATGAAGTGAGATAAGAGTTAAGATCTAATTTTTTTGATACTCATATCCAGTTCCAGTGCCACTTTTTAAAAAAGACTTTCGTTTTTCTATTGAATTGACTTGGCACCTTGGGTCTTTTGCTGGATTCTCTATTCTGTTCCATTGATATGTATCTATTTTTAAGTCACTATCACACTGTCTTGATTATATAACTTTATGGTAAGTCTCAAACTCAGGTAGTGTAAGAACTCCAACTTTGCTTTTTCTTCAAGATGGTTTTGATGATTCAATTCGTTTGCATTTCCAAATAAATTTTAAACTAAGCTTACTGATTTCTTCAAAAGAGCCTGCTGGGGTTCTGATTAGGACTGCATTGAATCTATTGGTCAATTTGGGGAGAATGGATACTTCTACAGTACTAATACTAATACATGAACATGGCCTTTCTCATTTATTTAGGTCATTTAAAATTTCTCTCTGCAATGTATTGAAGTTCCAGCAGAGGGATCTTGTACATTTCATTAGATATATTCCTAGACATTTGATATTTTTTTGGATGCTGTTATAAATTGTATTTAATTGTTTTTCAATTTTAAGAAGAATAAAGCTAGAGGCACGATATTCCCTGATTTCAAACTATAGCAACGAAAACAGTATGGGATTGGCATAAAAACAGACACATATCAATAGATCAGTGGAACAGAATAGAGAGCCTAGAAAAAAAAGGTACACATATATGGTCAATTAATTTTGACAACTGAGCCAATAATTAATATACAATGGAGAAAGAATATTCTCTTCAATAAATGGTGCTGGGAAAACTGGAGAGCAACATGCAAAAGAATGAAACAGAGCCACAATATTATGCCACATACAAAAATTAACTCAAAATGGATTAAAGACTTGAATGTACGACCTGAAACCATAAAACTCCTAGAAGAAAAGATAGGCAGTCAGCTCCTTGACAGCAGTCTTGGCGATGATCTTTTGGATTTGACACCAAAAGCAAAGGCAACAAAAGTAAAAATTTTTTAGTTTTAAATTTAAAAATTTAAAAACTAAAAAGCTCTGCACAGCAAAAGGAACCATCAATAAAATTAAAAAGCAACCTACTGAATATTTGCAAATCATATGTCTGATAAGCAGTTAATATTCAAAATATGTGAAGAACTCATAGAACTCAATAGCAAAGAAACAAATAATCTGATTAAAAAGTGGGCAGAGGATCTGAAGACATTTTTCCAAAGAAGACAAACAAATGGCCAACAGGCACATGAAAAATGATCAACATTACCAATCATGAGGGAAATTCAAGTCAAAACAGAAATGAGATATCACCTTACACTTGTTAGAATGGCTATTCTTTTCTTTTCTTTTATTTTTTTGCGGTACGCGGGCCTCTCACTGTTGTGGCCTCTCCCGTTGCGGAGCACAGGCTCCGGACGCGCAGGCCCAGCAGCCATGGCTCACGTGCCCAGCCGCTTCGCGGCATGTGGATTCTTCCCGGACTGGGGCACGAACCCGTGTCCCCTGCATCGGCAGGCAGACTCTCAACCACTGGGCCACCAGGGAAGCCCTAGAATGGCTATTATTAAAAAGCAAGTATTGGTGAGGATGTGGAGCCAAGGGAACCCTTGTGCACTGTTGTTGGGAATGCAAACTGGTGCAGCCACTATGGAAAACAGTATGGAGGTTCCTTAAAAAATTAAAAATAGAACTACCATATGATCCAGCATTCTACTTCTGAGTATTTCTCTGAAGAAAACAGAAACACTAACTTGAAAAGATGTATTCCTTGCAGCACTGCTTACAACAGCCAAGACAATGGAAACCACCTAAGTGTCCATCCACAGATGAATGGATAAAGAAGATGTAGTATATATATACATTGGAATATTATTCAGCCATAAAAGAAGAATTAAATCTTGCCATTTGTGATAACATGGATGGACCTTGAGGGCATTATGCTAAGGGAAGTAAGTTAGACAGAGAAAGACAAATATGGTGTGATCTCACTTATATGTGGAATCTAAAAACAACAACAACAACCTCAACCAAGCTCATAGATACAGAGAACAGAATGGTAGTTGCCAGAGGCAGGGGGTGGGGTGGGTAAAATGGGTGAAGGGAGTCAAAAGGTACAAACTTCCAGTTACAAAATAAATAACTCATGAGGATGTAATGTACAACATCGTGACTATAATTAATAATACTATACTGCATATTTGAAAGTTGTTAAGATAGTGAATCTTAAAAGTTCTCATTACAAGAAAAAAAAGTTCTGTAATTATGTATGGTGATGAATATTAACTAGTCTTATTGTGGTAATCATTTTGCCATGTATACAAATATTGAATCATTATATTGTACACCTGAAACTAATATAATGTTACATGTCAATTATATCATAAATAAATAAAACCAAACAAATCCTGCTGGGAGGTTACAGCTCTACTTTGAGCCAACAACCGGATATGGATTTTACTGTTTAGAATGGTCTAGGTCATTTACTACAACAACAAAAGACCTTTAATTGCTCATTTCTAGTTCCTCTGAAGAAAGTCTTTTGCAGAATAACCACCTTTTGCGGAATTATTGTAACCAAAATTGCAGCAGTATCTGGCAAGGAACACACACACATTCAGTGCTGACTTGAGTAAATGTACCCTGTCACTTCATGCTGTGAGAAAGGATGAAAGACACAGGCTTTGGTGCTTGAAAGGTCCACCTCTATATCACAGAAGTCCATGTGCAGCTGAACCCACTGTACCAGCTTCAAGCACAACAGGCTCCTCTTTCTCTGAAATGATCTTTTGGTGTAAAAGATGTCTCAGTGTTTAAAAGACCGTCTCCAAAGCTAAGAATAATATTTGGATGACTTAAGTGACTTGAATAAAGGGTATGCACAAGTATGAGAATGGCCAAAAAAAATCATTTTCTAGTTGTTGCAAGTATGTAGAAATACAATAGAGTTTTAACTATCTTAACTATTGACCTTGTATTCTACAACCTTGCTAAGTTCACTTATTCCACTTTTAAAAAGTAGAATCCTTTGGTTTTTCTATATAAACAATCATGTTATTTATGAAAGATATGGTATTATTTGCTTTCCTTTTAAGTCAGAAATGGTAGCTTAAATTAATTTGCATTTTTTGTCAAGACAGTGTACAGGTTGTCTGATGCAAACTCTTTGGAAAGAAATTTGGCAATATTAACAGGAGCCATAAAAATATTCATATTCTTTGATTCAGTAAATTCCCTCCTAGAAATCTACCAAGGAAACTAATCCTTTAAAAAATGATATACCCACCGTATGTCTACTCAATTAGTAGACATTAAAAATGAGGTTATAGGAGTTTCTGGTTTGGTGAACACATGGAGATTTGGGGACAGTGGTGCACTCACAGAGCACGAAAGCTTCACACTCTTCCCCCATATCTTGCCCTATGCATCTCTTCCATCTGGCTGTTCCTGAGTTATATCCTTTCATGACAAACCGGTAATCTACTCTTGCTCTCTGAGTAATATTCACTGTTTAGCAGTAATATTCACTGTTTAGCAGTGAATATTAATGTTACCAATGGAAGCTACAGCTGAAAGTAACCTTGGAGGACACCTGCTCTGACTCCTTCATTTTACAGAATTCATCACCCTGATGATTAAAAGCAGCTGAGAGATGTTGTAGCCAGGTCATCTCTGCACCTAGAATAAAACAGTCACACGAAGCCTGAAATAGCCCTGTGCCTCTCACAGCATGGAGTTGGAGCTGCAAAATTACTCTGAAGCTGAGCATCTCAAAGTTGAAGCCATCCTAGTGGTCATCTCCTGTAATTTTCCATTTCGCTACAATATTCTTCATAGCAAGACAACCATCCGCTGTTTGAACACCTCCAAGGACAGGGAGTTCTCTCTCTCACAAGAGCTCTTATCATTCAGCAGCTCTAATCATTAAAATGCCTGCAGTTATATGGTCTCAAATTATGTCTCTGTATGACTTGGGTCATTTTGTCTTCTAGAATCTAGACAAAGTAAGCCTATGTGGCAACGCTTCCAATATTTAAATTTAGTTATTAAAGAGTAAGTCTTAAGTTAAAAAAAAATTCTCCAATCTAAAATTTCCATTTAAGTTCTTCACTATCCTTACATGAGTTCTTGTTTATCCATGTCCACTTTAAGAAGTAAGGCCAGGGCTTCCCTGGTGGCGCAGTGGTTGAGGGTCCGCCTCCGGATGCTAGGGGACACGGGTTCGTTCCCGGTCCGGGTAGATACCACATGCCGCGGAGCTGCTGGGCCCGTGAGCCACGGCCGCTGAGCCTGCGCGTCCGGAGCCTGTGCTCCGCAAAGGGAGAGGCCGCAACAGTGAGAGGCCCGCGTACGGCAAAAAAACAAAAACAAAAACAAAAACAAAACATACTGGGAAAATTTAAATATAGGCTGGGTATTAATCAGTGTTTCTTCAGGGGAAAAAGGTTTTTTTGCCCAATTTATTGCAGACCATTACATTTGTAAAATAAAATAATTTAATTATTTGAAAAATGAAGTGAAAGAAAGATGTACCAACAAAAAAGGTCTTTACGTATTTCTTCACAGACAGGTAGCAGTTTATGGGCCAGCATAACGATCCATGCATCACGTTTTGTGCAGCACTGTATTGGATGACATTAAGGAATTATCGATATTATTTCTTACTGAACATTAATCCGACTTCCAGAAATACCCATGACCATTGACCCAACATCCAACCTGAGGGGAAGTTTGGTGGGAAGTTGGAGTACAAAGGTCTAAACCAATTGTGTTTTAAAACTTATTTAAATTTTACAAAAATATATAGCTATATGAACAAAAGCTAGGGCTTTTCCCTGGGACTTGGAAGGGGCTTGTACAAGCTTAAGCATGCTTCATTAGCTTCACAGTGAATCTGTCCTTGAGTGTAGCTAACAATGGCTTGACTAGAAGTAGGATAAAATAGCTATTCGTTTTTGATTTGCCATTGACCCTATTGAGAGAATCTATGTACCTCTTCTTCCCCAGATCACCTGAACGATAAGAAATAGCAAAAATGGGGAATTCCTAAGCGGTGCAGTAGTTAGGACTCGGTGCTTTCACTGCCAGGATTCGGGTTCAATCCCTGGTGAGGGAACTAAGATCCCACAAGCCACTGTGCAACGTGGCCAAAACTAAAAAGTAAATTAAAAAAAAAAGAAATACCAGAAATGAGACAGAAATCTTTGGGTGGACAGCACAGGGGAGGCAACTGGACTATGGAATGCTAGATCAGCATTTCAGGAAATTAACAAGTTTCTTTTTTCTTACTGTTGTCTGTTTACTTCTATTGGAATTTTAAGAATACAATGTTTCTAACTTTTAACATATGGTTAAAATTGCTGTTTTTTTGATCCCAATGTAGGGATCAAAATATGATAAAGACTTTTCCTGGTTTGTGAATTTATGTGCATGAAAGTTTTACGTAGGTATAAAAATTAAATAATTATATATATTTTAAATTCCCTTTACTTAAAAAAGAACAGCATTTTATGAAATACAATACAAAATTCAATAATATTTGTGTTGTTATTTTGTCATGCACATGTCTACTGCAGAAGTTGGTACAGCACCTGTACTTTAACATAGAACTCAGAATTGCTAAAAATTATTTATACTTCTTCATTTATTCAAATATCTCTTGGAAAAATCTTTTTTCTCTTTTTGCCATTTAATAGCTGTCCCCAAAACTACATAAACATCATTTACTTACTGCACTATACAACCTATCAAATAGTAATAAGCATTATTTTCTTTTCCTGTCTCTCTTGTCTGTCGATTTTGAGCATAATATATGAAACTGTGTGATGAGGTTATCTTTCCCATTCAGATTAGACAAGTTTCTGAACTACAACCAACTGCACACTGTTTTATAATCCATAAAGTCATAAATCCAGAATGCCTTTCAAAATTCTTACATTTGTTCATTTATGTAATTTTCTTTGCTGTTTTGAAAGATGGTGGTATAGTGCCACCATGTGGCCTTATTTTTATTAGATACATAGTTGAAAAGCTACTTTGGAGCTCTCCTTTTGGTCTACTAATAATTCATTTTTCAACATTATTATTCAAAAGGCATTTTTAAACAAAGAAGGTCTTCACTGTTTCCACCATTGATGTGACTTCACTTAGCTGTTTAAAGATGTTTAGATTGAAGACATATTTCCTAATTTTATCCTCTTAGATTAACTTTGTTAGAAGTATCACAATTCCGTTGCATTAATGATACACACTTGCATATTTCTTTCTTTTTTAAAATAAATTTATTTATTTTTGGCTGCGTTGGGTCTTCGTTGCTGCGCGCGGGCTTTCTCTAGTTGCGGTGAGCGGGGGCTACTCTTCGTTGCGGTGTGCAGGCTTCTCATTGCAGTGGCTTCTCTTGTTGTGGAGCACGGGCTCTAGGCGCGTGGCACGTGGCCTCAGTAGTTGTGGCTCGCGGGCTCTAGAGCGCAGGCTCAGTAGCTGTGGCGCACGGGCTTATTTGCTCTGCGGCATGTGGGATCTTCCCGGACCAGGGCTTGAACACGTGTCCCCTGCATTGGCAGGTGGATTCTTAACCACTGCGCCAACAGGGAAGTCCCTTTTCTGATTTTTTTTAAAAAGTAAATTACAGACATCATGACATTTCACTCCCTAAATATTACAATGGACATCTGTAAAAATTAAGTATATATAACCACAATCCCTAACAAATTTAACAATATTCTTTTATATCATAAAATACCCATTCTATTTCTAAATTTTCCAATTGTATCAAAAATGTCCTTTCTAGTTGGTTTGCTCAAAATAGCATCCAGCGAAGGCCCGCACGTTGCATTTGTTACATCTCTTAAATCTTGTGAAATCTGGAACTGTTTCCATCCACACTTTTCCTTCCATTACAATGACTTGCTGAGGAGGCTAGAAGAGTCTGGTAGAACTTTTCACCTTCTGGATTTGTCTCATTGCTTCTTCATGGAAACATAGAAGTTATTCCTAGAATTTAGGTCTAAAACCTTAATTAGAGTCAAATAAACATTTTTTAATTGAGACTACTTCAGAGGTGCTTCAAATTGCATCGTAAGAGGATATTCATATGCCTGGTTGCTCCACTGTTTGTGATGCTAAGATTGATTCCTAGATTTGGATAATGACAGCCTGATTCTTTTTTTTTTTTAATATAATAGCTTTATTGAAATATAATTCACATACCATACGGTTTATCTACTTAAAGTGTATAATTCAGTGGTTTTTAGTATATTCAGAGTTGTGGAACCATTACCATAATCACTTTTAGAAAAATTTTATTACCCCCAGAAGATAACCCATACTTAATGGTAGTCATCCCCCCAATTCCCAACCACCACCAGCCCCCAGCCCTAGGCAAACACTAATCTACTTTGTCTCTATAAATTTGTCTATTCTAGACATTTCATGTAAATAGAGTCACACAGTATGTGGTGACATCCTGATTCTTGCATTGTACAATTGCATCCTTCCTTTCCTCATGACTAGCAAGTAATCTGTCAGGTCAAAAGTTACTTAAATAGTGAAATCTCCTTTTCTAGTAGTGTTCATATTAGGCAGTGAGAGGACAGACACACACATTTTTAAAATTAAAATATTATGTCAAAAATCCTTAAGTAACATTTATCTTTGATCTGTAGAATTTCTTGTTCCATCAAACTGGCAATTTCTTATTATGACATGATTTAAAGATACATATTCATTTAAAAATTTATGATAGTGTGAAACAGGAGAGAGACGACCTTTGGAAAAGATAAATTGGCTGAGAGACTGACAAAATCAGGAAGATGATTTTTCATTGCACTTGTGTTCTTCTTCAGATCATTTCATTAGGACTCTCACATGTAATTCCAAAATAATTCATAGAGGTATCGATAGTTACCTGTCAAATATTTAAATTAGTGATTCGCTCCCTAACTTAATTGCACACTAGAATTACCTAGGGAACTTTTAAACACTTACAATGCCAATGTTCAGTTTCTATTCCAGGCCAGATAAATCAGCATCTTTGGAAACAGTATGAACACTTGATAGTGATGCTTGTGTACTTAATTTTACATCCCTTCAAGAGGCACATAATGTCAAGTCCCATAATGAGTGATGCTAAGTTTCATCACCAAATTAAACTGGTGACTACCAAATAACTCCATCTTAAAGGTACATGTCTTCTTTGCATTAGCAAGTAATTTGTCGGGTAATATTTTAGAAACTTGGCAAATTTTTCACCTAATGGTTTTAGGTGAATTCATTGATAATTCTTGCAATATGAGGTTGCAAAGTGGTGGTTTTCTAGTTCTAGTATTCTTTTCTAAGGTGTTAGTTTCCATTCTTCTGTAAAGAAGAAGGATTTCAACTACCCCCACCCCTTTCTAAGTATCCATTATGGACCCATGGATTATTTTTCCTGTGTGTTACTTTCAGTTATCCTATGTCATTATTTTGATGATAAAATTGTTCTGAGTTTGTAATTGGGGATTTCTTCAAGCTGGCTCCTGTTTATGTCCTTTGCCCATTTTTCTTTTGGACTACTCTATTTTATTATTGACTATTAAGAACTTTTTATATATTATGTAAATTTATTTTTGCAAGTATTTTCCAGTTTTTCAAACTTGTTATAACATATTTTATAAAAAATAAATTTTACGTAGTTAATGTATCATTCTTTTCCTTTATGTTTTCTGTTTTGTCTATAATATTTAGAATAGCATTTCTCTTCTCAAGTTCATAGAAGTATTCACACAATTTTTCATGTTTTCATATTTAAATCTTTGATCTATACACAACTTATTTCAATGAAGGTGTAAGGAAAACATCTATCATTTAAAAAACTGCTAGTCAGTTATCCCAAATCATTTATGAATTATCTTTTCCCCACTGATTTTTAAGTGTCACTTTTATCATATAATGAATCACCATATTGCAGGGAAAACAGTCAGGAAGCTATTGCAGTGATTCTGTCTCTGGACTATGGTACTCCATTGCTGTGTCAGGGTCAAAATGTTCTCATTACTGTAGCTTTATAATTTAATATCTGTAAGAAATTTCCCTTTGTTTTCTTTTAGAATTTCTTGGTTATTTATCTGTTCATTCATTTAAAAAATATTTATTGAGCACCTACTAGATGCCAGACTCTGTTCCAGGTGTTGGAATTTAAAAGAAGACAAAGTTCCTGCCTTTAGAGAGCTTTCATAGCCTGGAGGAGGAGATGGACAATGAAACAAATTTATTAAATGTTGTAATAAATGCTAAGAAAGAAAGAAATAGAATGATGCAGCAGAAGATAACTGAGTGAGGAAGGGACATCTACCAGAATGAGAAGGAGCTGGGTCTGTGAAGGAGCACTCCAGGCAGAAGCAAGTGCAAAAGTCCTGTGTTGAGGGAAATCTTGTCATATTCTGGGAATGATATAAAGGGCCATGCGAGTGGAGCAGCATGAAAGAAGAGAAAAAGTGGGTATTTTCGATCTTCTCCCCTCCCCTGCCCCTACCCCAGATTCACTGTTCACCCTGCCCTGTGTCCAAGAAGGCTAACTTCTAAGGACTGTCTCAGTGACTCCCTTGCCTTCTGGTTTCTAGTTGAGTTCAGCCACTGGGGTCCACTTGTAGGAGATGACTGGAAGAGAGGAGAGTGGTAGCAGGAGATTTATTTCCTTGGCTCCCTCCTTGTTAGATTGTCTCCTGTTGGCTGCATCCTCTACTGAAGGCCACAGTCCTGAAAGCTGGCCCTCTTACACAGCTCATACCAGGCTCAGGCCTTGGGTGGTAATGTCTCCCACCTGTGACCAGGCACAGGGTACTGCACCTCTCTATGTTGCTTTGCTCAAGCTCCATCCTTACCCTTGATCAGACTTCCACTTTTTAAAGATCACTCTGGTTGCTTTAAAGTATGAACTGGGGGGATGGAGATAATAGGGCAAGAGGAAGGGAAGCAGAGAGATATTGACAGGAACAGAGTTAAAACCAGGACTGACTTGAAAATCTTGAATGTATGGTCACTGGCTGAGAAACACAGGACTCTGAGCTCCATTCGTTCATTCAGTGTCTTCAATAACTATGTTCTGGGCACTATTATCGGCACTTGGGACAGATAGATTAAAATTTACATCATATGTTGAAAGAGAAAATTGGCAAAGAATAATGAAGAAGTAGAGCAAGGTAGAAGGGTAGGGAGTACGGGGTGGCAGAAGTGATACAATTTTAAATAATCCATCATGGAGAAGGTGACACGAGCCAAGATATGGATGAGGTGAAGAAATGAGCCATGTGGAGACTGTTCCAGGCAGAGGAGGAAGTCACTGTAAAACAACCAATGCGAGGGCTAGTCTGACCATGCCTGGAAAAGCAGAGGCTGGGGTAGCTGGAGCTCAGAGGCCTGGGGGTGAGTGGAAGGGAATGAGGTCAGAGAGGCTACAGGAGTCATACCATGCAGGGCCTTTCTTAGGGATTTGTTTGGGGTAGAGGAGGCAGAGAAGAGGGTACTCCTTTTCTTTGTGGGTCAACCTACCCTCCACTTTGTGGAGAGGTGAGCACTCTCACACAGCCTCCACCTGTCCACTGTTCTGTGACAGATGGGAGGGGAAATCCAGCAATCATTCTTAGTTTCTCAGAATGCATCTAATTGTATCTACGCAGTGTCTAGCAAGAAATGCTGGCTTCATTCTCTGATGTCTGTAAAATGTTGACATCCTAGGAGGAGAAAACTGAAATTGTACCACTAATCCTGCAGGGGATTGGCAGCTAAGTCATCTGGGGTCCCCATGGCAGCAGCATGCCTACAGGGATGACTGGACGACGGGTTTTGGAGCACCAGAGCAAAACTATTGATTTTCTGTTCCACTGAGAAAGTTGTTTAATTGTATTTTCGGATACACCTTAGGGAGAAAGAAGAAAGAAAAACAGTCTCTCTTACTGCTGTCTCTACTGGTGAGCAGTAAATTTAAAATAAACCTTTTCTTTTAAAGCTTTTTATTACGAAGATTTTCAAGCTTATACAAAATTACAGAGGATAGTATACTGAATCTGTGTACATGTACTCATTCCCAGATTTTCAATGATGATCAACTAATGGCCAATCTTATTTTTTCTATTTATCTAGCTAGCTATATTTTTTTTCCTGTTTTTTTTTTTTTTTTTTTTTTTGGTTTTCCGTTTTTGGTTTTTTTGGTTGGGGGTGGTGCCCCAAGTGGCTTGCCGGATCTTAGGTCCCCAACCAGGGATTGAACCCAGGCCCTCAGCAGTGAAAGCACAGAGTCCTAACGACTGGACCACCAGGGAATTCCCATTCCTCGAAATTTAAAGCATAGTCTTGGGGTTTTAAAGCATATTCCAGGCATCAATATGTATTGTGCACTTACTATATGTCAGACACTATTCTAGATGCTTGAAATTCAGCAGTGAAAGAAAAAGTATATACACAAAATCCCTGTCCACAAGAATCTCACAGTCTAGTTGCGGGAGAAAGAGAAATAAAATCAACAAGTGAATTATATGGTATGTTAGATGGTTAGTGCAATGGGGAAATATAAGGCAGAGAAGGGGGAGGGAGCATGTAAGGACAGGGGGTACAACTTTAAATAAGGGGGTCAGGGTATGTGTGGTAAAGGTTGGGATGCACTGCTCATATGCCAGCCACTTCAGGTCTGAAAATCTTATTCCCCTAGCTACAAAAGAACCGGTGGCGCAGTGGTTGAGAGTTCGCCTGCCGAAGCAGGGGACACGGGTTCGTGCCCTGGTCCGGGAAGAACCCACATGCCGCGGAGCGGCTGGGCCCGTGAGCCATGGCCGCTGAGCCTGCGCGTCCGGAGCCTGTGCTCCGCAGCGGGAGAGGCCACAACAGTGAGAGGCCCGCATACCACACACACACACAAAAAAAACACCTCATCCAAGGTTCTGACTTCTTCCTGGGAAGGCTTACACCCAATGACTGATCTATGCAAAAGTTTAAAGGCCTACTTTTTTGCTCCAACTCAAGACAGCTCTGAAGGATCATCTCTTTTTTTTTTTTTTTTTTTTTTTTTTTGCGGTTCGCGGGCCTCTCACTGTTGTGGCTTCTCCCGTTGCAGAGCCCAGGCTCCGGACGTGCAGGCTCAGCGGCCATGGCTCACGGGCCCAGCCGCTCCGCTGCATGTGGGATCTTCCCGGACCGGGGCATGAACCCGTGTCCCCTGCATCGGCAGGCAGACTCTCAACCACTGCGCCACCAGGGAAACCCAGGATCGTTTCATCTTTAGACCTCCCTGTAGGGTTGGCTAAAGCCTCCACTGATATTGTATTGTGGGTCAATTTCTCCTGCTGGTAAATCCTTCCCATCTTTTCCCTTCCATAGGTATTGATTCAAGAGAATACCCTAAAAACTTCCTGCCTGCTCATCTCCATTTCAGAGTCTGTTTCCCAGGGAACTCGACCTGAGACAGTAGGCTTTCCTAAGACTGTGACTTCTTAGCAAAAATATGATCTGTGTAAGGGATTAAGCCCTGAGACTATCTGGAAGAACATTCCAAGAAGAGAAAACAGCAAGTGCAAAGGCCCTGAGGCAGAAGTAGGCCTGCTGTGTTTGAGGAAGTCAAGAATGGCCTGGACTTCATGCAAGCTGAGCACATCTTGCAACAAGTACCTTGTGAAGATCCACAAGGAAACACATGCCCTCAGTAATTTAGCAAATCCTCCTAGAACACACCCTACTGAAAGGAATCCCAGGTTGTATGCGTTATCTTCCTTCCCCACAACCCCGAAACCTGTACTACAGAACAGGGGAAAAAAACCCTGGAATAATCCCCTATTCCTAATTCCCAGTGCCACAGAGGCCAGCTGTAGAGCCTGGGAGGGTGTAGGATGGGTCCTTGGGAAGCCTTAGCCCACCTCAAGCATGCCCCAGACCATCTAGCAGCTTTGCCCCTGGAAAGGGAGGGTATGGGTAGGGATGATAGAGAGGGATGGTGTCCGGCATAGTTTGGCTACTTGAGGTACACCTGCGCCTTGGGAAAAGGTGTCAAACCTCATGTAAGAGAACTGCTATGGATAGATTCATAAGGTGATAAAATTCCATTCGACAAAAATTTACTGACTTCCTTATAATATACTAGGCACCAAGATAAAAACATGAATCCTGACCAGCCCCTCCCCTCAAGGAGGTCACAATAAAAAGGAAATAAAAACAATGACCGGGCACTGTAAAAATTGTTTAGAATGGCATTCAAATAGTAGCAGAATGTCATAAAAAACAAAACAACCCTTGTACTAGATTTTAATTTACCCTCTGCTGACCTTATCACAATCTATTCTCATATCCCAGAAGGAGATAATTCATTACAATTGTCTGAAACATAATAGAATATGTTTTTAGTATATAAAATTGAATTATTGAATTAAATATAGATTATATTGCTTTATTGAGTTTTTTTCCTGATTATTAAACAAGTACATGTGCATGTTGAAAATTCAAGGAATTCTGAACTGCCTAATTAACAAAGAAAAAAAGTCCTAACCTGGCAACCACTGTAAACATTATGGGAAATAAAATTTTCAGATCACTATTTACGATCACACACAGGCACACACACACAATTTTTATAATAGGAATCATACCGCTAATAGGCCACTTGATTTTTTTACTCAATAATGTTTAATCTATCTTAAATATCAATACTACATTCTACAGTGTAGTGAGCATCTGTTGTTTTTGTTTGCCTTACACCCTCACCCTGATTCCTTCTGGGAAACTGCTCTACACTTGTATCTCTGGAGAGAGCCCTTGTATGACTCACACATTCCTCCCATGACCTCTGGAGCAAGAGATTGACACAATCTGGTTCAATCATGGTACAAATGAGGTAAGTGAACAACAAAACTCTTTGCCACCCAGCTGCCTTCTCCTCCTTCCCACTCTCAGATTCAGTGTTGGCACTTTGCACTCTGTAGGTGGCCTATCACATCTTGTCATTTGGGCCCATTTTCTCTATTCATATACTCTTTGCATTTCCATGTTTTTACTTTCCTTGTTTTCGTCTTTCTATTTGCTCATTTCCATCATCCTTCGTTACTTCAACTTTCCTCTGATGGTGAATTTCCAGATTCCACATTTCTCTTTTGAGCTACACCAGTAGCCATCTCTAGTGTTGGCATTCTGTGTCAGTCTTTTCAACAGCAATGGATCCATTCCTATAGCTCTGTATCTGTGTGAGCCTTTGCCAGCTCTGGATCTCTATTTTTAGGCCTTTCATGAATACTCTTCTGCAAGCCTACTCTTTGGTAAAGAAAATGCTGAGTGGATGATCATGCTGACAGAGTGACTAACAGCTCTTGAAGGAACTGGCAGCTCCTGGCCCTGCAAGACTGTCATGATCCTCCAATGTGGGACGGCCATCATGGTCTCAGCATTTGAAGACCAAAGGTAAACAGGCAACCCTTCATCACTTCATTCATTTACTTAAGCAAATGGATTTCCAGATGCTGTAAGAAGGGCTGAGAAGTGAAGGGTAAGCAAGATAAGATCCTTTCCCTTAAAGAGTTCACAATTTAGTGGGATAGACAGCTAAATATGTAAGGAGATAATTACGGTGAGAGATACGATTTTATAAATATGTGTATATTTTCTTAGAAAAACATGCACCAAAAGGAAATATGCCCAAAGTTAGCAGTGGTTGTCTCTGTCAGATAATTTTTCTCCTTTTTACTTCCTGTCTTTTCAGAATTTTTCCTTCAGTGTATATTTATTATTTTTGAAACGAAGAGAAAAAAATCATGTACAAAAAGCAGCACAATGGGATACATGCTACACTGGAAGTGTGCACAGTATTCTAAGGAAGCAACTAACTTGTCTGGGGAAGGGAAAGAAAACCTTGCAATATCTTATACTAATATGGGTCTCTCACATGCCAACCAAATGCAACATATGGCCTTATTTGGATTCTGGTGTAAGCAAACCATCTGTAAAAATATTTATAAGGCAAGTGGGGAAATTTGAACTCTGACTGGATATGTGATGATACTAAAGGAATATTATTATTATGAGATATGATAAAGGTATTACAGTAATGCTAGGACAAAAAAGAACCTAATCCTTTAGGTAAACATACTGACATACTTGTGGATGAAATGATACGAAGTTTGGGATTTTTACACATAAATCATCCATTGGTTGGGAATATAAAATAAAAACAGTGGTCATGGGCTTCCCTGGTGGCACAGTGGTTGAGAGTCCGCCTGCGGATGCAGGGGAAACGGGTTCGTGCCCCGGTCCGGGAGGATCCCACATGCTGCGGAGCAGCTGGGCCTGTGAGCCATGACCACTGGGCCTGCGCGTCCAGAGCCTGTGCTCCACAACAGGAGAGGCCACAACAGTGAGAGGCCCGCGTACCGCAAAAAAAAAACAAAAAAACAAAAAAAAAACAGTGGTCATAAGTTAATGATTATTGAAGTTAGGTAATGAATTCAAGGAGTTTGTTTCAGTATTCTTACTCCTTTTGTGTTTGTCTGAAGTTTTCTGTAATATAATATGCAATAATAATTAATATAAAATTTTTCCTCTAATAAATATAAACAAGTTCAAATATCTCTATCTTCAAGACTCAGCACAAAAGGCATCTTCTATACCAGTGAATGAGCATACAACAATCAAACCATGTGTGTGTTCACACATATACAAACAGCACTGACAAAGTCACTGTGCATTGTATGTTGTCTATTTCATGATCACCTGATCTGTGTCAATGACACGTCTCTTGCAACTTCAACATATATTTTTATATTATTCAATGTTTATAGTGTGCTTACACACAATAATCAAATATTTTAATTTTTTATTATTAAGGAAAGAGATCTTCTCTTTGAAACCTTTCCTGATCATTCACTCCATTATTTGCACCCCACCCGAACTCTGCACATACAACAGGGAACCCATAACACACTCTCATGTTTATTTGTTCACTTACATTTAAGTGAGATCAATGTGTAACACATGAAACCTATTCAGTAAATAGTTGTGGTGGTGCTTGTTATAATCACAGTCCTTTCTTTCAGGCTATAAGACCAGCAGTGACCATACCTTACTTATCTTTGTATACCCAGCAATTATCTCAATACCTGGTACATTTTGAGTACTCAATAAATATCTCTTAAATGAATGAATGAATAAATGAAACTTTATCTCTTAAATGAATGAATAAATGAAACTTAGGATTACTCCACTCATAGACCGATACTACGTCTGGCAGAAACATCCGTAAGACTGAGGAATGTAAATGACTCCATGCCTTACAGGTTACTCAGTGCTCCACAGCTCATTTGGTCAGCAACAGAACATGTTCTTAGATTTAACACAGTCACTTTGAGTACAAATGGCGGAGAAAAGTCAAATACCTTTTTCATTTTTGGCAAGCAATGCATCGTGCTCAATAGCCATCCCTTCCCTTAATTCCATCCTGAGTCCCTCCCAGCTGCAAAGATACATTGTGGGGAGAGGTAAGTTAAGGACAGGACAAAGGACGCAGTGAGGCTGAGGCGACAGAGTAAATCTCAGTGACTGACTATTTCACCTAATATTTGGTAATGTTTATGAAAAGCTGAAAACACTTCATAACTTATTTTTTAGGCTGTGTCAAAATATTCCTGGCATCAAAATGATTTGATCCAGACATGTACTCAATTGTTCTCCACAATTACACTGTAAGGTAAACAGAGCCTGCCACCTCTGTTTTAAAGAAGAGGAAGTTTGCCCTTCACTTGGCTGGGATTTTAAATTGGGAGACAATATTTTTCATGCAGCCTACTGGGATATTAATGCTATGTCATCACTGCCAAGAAACAACTATTTGTTTCGAAGTAGGTGTTAGAGCAAAAGTACTCTTTAGATTCTTAAAGAAAGTATTTGAGTGATATCCAAATTCAAAGACCTCCAGAATGAGGGAGATGCATCTGTTTATTTTTAGGTACTTGAACAACTAACTTGCTCCTTGAAAAGCCGGGGTGCAGAAATCAAAGGCCTGATTGTGCTGAATTCTTCTCTTTGGTCATTATTCAGACTAGTTCCCAGCATGCCACAGTCCAAAGGAAAGGGTCCAAGCTCTGTTTAAAAATCAGAGACTAAACAGCTTACTCAGCACCCTGCTCACATTAGTGTTGCTTGTATTCATCATTTTAAAGTCTTTTGATAGCTCCTTTTATGCAATAATCTTAGGCTTCTGGGAATATTCTCAAAATATAGGAAGAACCTCCCTGACCTAGTTATGATGAAAAATGCTTTTCATGACTACCCACTCTCTTCAAGGAATGCTGGAACAACCAAGTCCTTAGGCATAATTGAATCCTAGGGAAGAATTTTACAAAAGTGCTGCTTTTCTTTTTCTTTTTCTTTTTTTCCTTTCTTTCTTTGAAGAGGGGTTTCCCACGGTGAGGAAGGGGAAATTTTTTATTGAAACTGGCCCCTATTGCTCACCTACCCTGGACTGATGAGGATATTCACCCTTAGGGGAACCAACGATGATTTTTGTTGTTGTTGTTCTGTTTCCTCATCTAGGAGAGTGAGAGTGTGCTGCAGCAATCTATTTGAAAGAATGTTCCTTAAATATCCCAATTCAAAGGACTCCATAGAGCTGAGACCCAAATAAGAGCACCAAGGGAGCCCTGGTACGTCAACCCAAATCACAAAAGGCATGGCTTTTCTAAGAATATAAGAATTATATCTACCTTTTAGGTACAGACGGTGGAATGGAAAGAAGGGCTTTTTGGAGACGGTATCCCAGAATAATCTCTAAGCAGAACCCCTTGCACAAGATTATCCAGCTTTCCTTGACGGGTGCACGGGCAGAGAAGGCATTTGGTCCCTGAGGTAACGTTTACTTGGGAGGTTACGACAACGATGTGCACGTTTACAGCAATCCAGGTGACCGTGAGCGCAGGAGCACCCCTAGGACTGCGGCACCGAAAATACGCTAGCTATTCTGTCGTCCTCCCCGCTTCCACTCGCTGTGGGGATTGGAGCAGCTTCCGAGTCGCTGACACCACCCCTTCCCGCCTCTGGCTCGCAGGGAGCATGCGTTTCCATCCTCACTTCCTCTCAAGGAGGGAGCGAGAATAAGGTGACGCCCTAGCCGACCCGCTGACCGCTCCGCGTCACAGGAACTTCAGCACCCACGGGGCGGACAGCGCTTTCCTCCACCTGAAGACCTGAGTCCCGAGCGCCCAGAGTCTTTCTCATCCCTTTACTCCGGAGCCGCAGAGAGCTCCACCAGCTCCGAGCCCCCGCCACTCGCCCTCCCTGCGCCCGCCCTCCTAGCTCTTCCTGTTTTTACTCCTCCTTTTCATTCATAACAAAAGCTATAGCTCCGGTAGCCCGGCGCCAGGCTGTTTCTGAAGCCAAGCGTGGAAGAATGGGGTTCCTTTGGACCGGCACTTGGATTGTGGTGTTGGTGCTCCACAGCAGCCCAATTCAAGCTTTCCCCAAACCGGCAGGCAGCCAAGGTACGTGGACACTTTTCTGCCCACCTCCCTTTTATTTCGCCATGAAAAGGTAAAGCTTGGTGTAATCCGCGAGCTGTAAATCACCTTGCCTCATTTTCTGATCACGTCATATCCGTGCATATTGACAGAGAAATCAGTTCGAATTTAGAGCCAGAAGACAGATTTTCCTCCCTCACTTTTTACATGATAGAACAATAATATAAGTTGTTTTGAAAGATCTTATTTTGAAATTGGCAGGGGATGGCTTTCCCGCCTAATATATGGCTTGGTTTTTTTTGTTTGTTTGTTTTTTTCCTAGTCATCTTACAACCTTTCTCAGATATTCTATTCATAAAACGTGCAGTGTATGAAGAAAGCTTTTAATGTGCCAATAATACCAATCCAGACTATGCTCTGTCTAGTTGAAAACAGCTGGTAAACCAAGTGTTAGAACAATATGTTAGATTTCTGGTCAAAAAAAAAAAAGAAAAAGTGTAATTCTATTAACTCAGGAAATACACCAAGATAATAAGCAAGGCAACACTGATAATCATCGTTATTGGATAATCTTGATAATCTCTGTTAATATATATATTTGTTTCACAGTCATCCAAAAATATTTCTCCTTTTATTTTGAAAATTTTATTTAATGAGACATATTGTCTTTCCAATGAACAATTAAATTTGTATTTGTGTGTGTTTATTCTAGACAAACCCCTACATAATAGAGAATTAAGTGCAGAAAGACCTTTGAATGAGCAGGTAGGTCGGAAGTAAAATTATAAATGCTATTCCATTTTATTTTAGTTATCATTATTTAATGTAACTATGCCGCAAATTTTTAGCCATTTTGAATTCACAAACCTCAGGAGCTTAATAATAAACACTGAAATTATGATGGGAAATATAATTTTGGTAATTTTTATGTCCCAACAGTTAAATATAGAGTTCAGTATAATGCAAAGAGCTGCCTGCATAATAAGCCAGTAAGCGCAACATCACATCCATTCTATTGTAAGATTTCTTTATCAGAGATTTATCTTTTACCAATATTATCAGAGAGGGAATTAATATTTATAGACCATCTGCCCTTTATTTTATCTCATTTAATCCTTATGACATACTTTGAGATAGAAATTATTAACTACATCTTACAAACAAGAAAGCTAAATCCCATGGAGATTGAATTATTGAGCTGTCATATGTGGTAAGTGGTGGAGTAATGATTTAAAACCAGGTCTATCTCCTGTTTCTTTCACAGATTGCTGAAGCAGAAGCAGACAAGATTAAAAAAACATACCCTTCAGGTAATAAGAAATTACACTGATGTTAATTTAAATAATGTAGGCTATGAGAAGCTTAACTAAAACGGATGTGCCTGGTTTGGGGGCTTTTCTTCCAGAAAACAAGCCAGGTGAGAGCAATTATTCCTTTGTTGATAACTTGAACCTGCTAAAGGCTATAACAGAAAAGGAAAAGAATGACAAGGAAAGACAGTCCGTAAAAAGTTCTCCAAATGATAATAAATTGAACCTGGAAGATGTTGATTCAACCAAGAATCGAAGACTGATTGATGATTATGATTCTACTAAGAGTGGACTGGATCATAAATTTCAAGGTAAATGAAGAAAAAGAAGTTTTGCTACCTATTTTCTCTAATTTGGAGTTTCCCATTATGGGTTAAGAGAAAGTTCTATATTTTAAAAATATCTCTTACACACTTACAATCCTTTATTAGTCATGTCCAAAATTGAGATGAAGCCCAAACTTACTGATAATGTGCAAAGCTCCAGCTCCACAGAAGCCCAGATTTTATTTTCTCTTTAAAGCTTCCTTTACTGATGCTTTGAAAAACATTTAAATCTACTCTCTATATTTTATGTTATTGAATTCATTTTAACATTCCAATTTAACTATTAGTACAAGCAAAATATCATAATTCTCAAACAATTAAATCAACAAAATACCCCCCCCTCCCCAAGAGGAATATTCGTCACTCCCTTTTCAGTGTTCTCTTCCTAGCTATATCCTTTCTCCCTAGGTCATTCTAACCTTTCCACGGTTTCCGTTACCATCTATATCCTGATGTTTCATATCACTAGCCCAGAATGCTCTGAACTATAGACCTATATCTAGCTAACTACCGACTTATCTTCCCTTGGAAGTCTCAGATGCACCTCAAACTTAACATGTCTAAGATTAAATTCATAATTTCTGTACACCTTACAACTTAGCCCTCTTTCCTCTAGGAAAGGCACTACTATACATCCAGCTTTTCAAGACAAATCTATGAGTCAAACTATTTCTTTTTTTCTTTACCTCTCAAATTCTAATCCACCAGTCTTAGCAATTTTATCTCCTATGTATCTCTCAAAATCTTTTTCTCTATCCCCAATCACCTCCATCTTTTTCCAAGCTCCAATCATGTCTCATTTGAACTAGAGCAAAATCTTCCAATGGATCTTCTAGCATTCGCTCTGACCCTCTCCATCTTATCCTTCATGTAGCAGCCAGAGTGATCTTTTCAACACACAAACATGAGCATGTCTCTGTTTTGCATAAAACCTGTTAATAGATTCCCATTTCTCTTAGGATAAAACCCCAAATCCTTAACATGACTTCTACAGTCCTACATGGGCTGTCTACTTCTCTAGGTTCATCCAGTGCACATGATCTGATAGAAACCTTATTTCCTTCCTTCATGGCACTTACTGCAGTTTGTAATTTTACATCCTTGAGTGTGACTACTTCTGATTTATCTTTTTCTCCTAAACTCAACTGAAAACTCCATGAGAACAGAGACGGTGTAGTCCAAGTGTCTGGAGCTCGTGAATTTGTTGCATGGATTGATAAATGAACAAATGCACAAATAAAAGAATACATGAGGGAGTAAATTAACTATTGTACCTAGGCATTGAGGTCTTCCTCAGTGTGTCTTCTATTCTGAGTACTGGTGCTTAGGAGTGACTACAGATTTTCTTATGTGTCTTAATTCTTTTCCACGGACCACAAGAGAATTATACTGATTATCTCTGTCAGAAAACGACTGCCAATTAAATTTGACTTTTATAGGCTATTGTAGCCTGAGGAGAATTCAGAAGTGTGTTTTATATAGATGGCGTGGGGGAGATGGTCTATATTTTGACACATTTCATATTGTATACTATTCAGGGAAATGTTTTGGGGGTTTTTTTGTGTGAGGGTTTTGGTTTTGTTTTTGTTGTTGTTGTTTTGTTTTGGCTGTGCTGTGCATGGCTTGCGGGATATTAGTTCCCCGACCGGGGATTGAACGCGGACCCATGGGAGTGGAAGCGATGAGTCCTAACCACTGGACCACAAGGGAATTCCCAGGGACATTTTTTTTTTGAATTCTACTTTTTAAACTAAGACATTTGGGCTAGAAATAAATAGGCACTGGGCATAGCCCCATGAAAGATAGATTTAACCACTTTGATTGAATCGACCATTTGATTTAATAAAATAAAAAAATAGTCTAAAGTTTGTTTGACTGCATTTTTTGGTCAGATGGGCTGTACATGCAAACAGAGGCAGATCTGTTTGTGATCTGATCACTAACTTGAGCAACTTATGTTTAAATTGTTCAACATTTTATTAACATGCAAATAGGTTCAGAACTACCAAGTGCTAGTTTTGATGGTTCCAGGTTTACCCTAGGGGTCATTTTAAGTCCACTTGAGTATACAAAAAAGATTCTTGGAGAGAATGATATGAGTGAATTGCTGATTTTCTCTCATACCCTGGTAATGCTGGAACCAGAAGGTTTGGGACCACTCAGGTGACTAGAACCTCAGAGGTATGCAGACTTACATCCCAGAAGGGAGGGCAAGGGGCCTAACTTCTGCAGGGTGCTTTTATACCTTTAGGAAACCTCTAAATGGGCTTGTGCTGTAGGACCCACCAATTCTCCGTCTCAGTGTTTTCTACAGTATGTATGATTCAGGATTTTTGTAAGTTTCTTTTAGGAAATAGTGCTTTGTGGCTCCTGTGTGCACTCACCAAACAAATATTCATTGAGCAATTACTATGTATCAGTCTATGAGCTAGACAGTAAGCTCTGTGCAGTTAGGGACCACATCTAAACTCCTTATCACTCTCTTTCCAGTCCTGGCCCATAGTAAGACTTTAATACAAATATATTGAATACATGAAGGCCAAGTGCCATATTAGATGCCTGGAGATTCAAATGTAACTGAGCAGATGACAACTTTGAACAAGGCCCTTTCGCATCCACTTAGAGTTGTAAATGCTTTAAAAACTTATAAATATTGAACTCATGTCTGGTTTCCCTCTGAGGTCTGTATAGGAGGGTGAAACACCCCTTCACGAGCAGTAGAGAAGCCATTCTGAGTAATTCTGTCCATTGTAGAGGAGCAGGGGAAATCACTGGAAGGCAAGGAGCATTGCCCACCTGCTCAACTATCAACCCCATCTAGCGAAGCTCTGCTAGGGGAGCCTGAAGTTCCTGGCTCAAGAGAATACAGCATTGCAGAGGAGGAAGCTATTTCTTCAGAGTGTTGCTAATGTTCTTCCTGTTGTGAAGTAAATGAACTGAAAAACAGTCATCTCATTTATTTTCCAGCTTCAGCAGGCAACCACTATTCTTCCTTTTTCAGATCCCAAGGGATAAGTGGGAAGGGAAATAAATGCTTCCACCTCTGCATAGACCCAGGGAAGTGTCTGCTCCACATATTCCCGAGAGTCTGACTTGCAACCCACAAATGGAAAAATCAGACCTAAGTGATAGTGAGTCTCTGCTCCTGAAAAACATGGGTGATGAGCCCAATTTTCAGTCAGCCAGGAGGGGAACTGATTTTACAGGGTTTTCTAAGGGACTTTTCTGCTCATTTGTCACGCTGGTACACAGGACTCAAAGGGCTCACAGCTCATGGGTTGGCCAACAATTCAGCAATCATATACTGTCAGAGAATTTCCAGCCCTCTGTGTGTACTCACCCTGCTCATTTTCCTAAGCTTCTTTCCAAACAGCAAGAAGAGGATATTCTGCCTGAGGCTGCACATACTTCCAGCTTCATAGAGTCTAGAAGAAGTCTATGAATCCCCAGGAGCTATGGAAGAAAAGGAGAGAATCAGAATAGAAATATGTACTAGGTTCTTCTTTCTTTGAGTGAATATCAGAATTATTAGGGTAGGATTTGGCTAGGGATGCAATGTCTATTTTCTCTAGAAGATAATTGTAGTTCCCTTATTTCAGGTACAAATCTACGGTTCATAAAACTACGTTAACTTTCATACGATACTTTGCAATTTAAAAGGTGCTTTTACATCTTATTCCATTTGATCCTCACAATCCCATGAAATAGATACTCTTTTTAACTTCCTTTACAGTGGTCCAAGGATATATAGATAACAAGAGGGATCACTGGAGCTAAATTTCTGATCTTTCCAAGCTGCCTAGAAGTGACAGGTTAAGTGCCTTGTAAACTTGCATATATGAATATACTGTTCCATGTGGTATAGATTGGAAAAGACCAGTTAATTCCTGGGAGTGCTCTGTGGACATAGTGCAAAGCGTCCTTGCCACCAACCCTACTGTATCCGTCCTTTCCCTCAAGAAGGGCCCTTGCTTTAGTCTGGAGTAGTGCTGCCAAATGTATTCCCAGGAAAGCCAAGGATACATATCTGCGAGCTTCTCTGCTGAGATTTACATAGATTTACATATTGCTTTGTGCAAACCTGTGATCACATTTCAAAAGCTTAAATTCCAGGCACATAAAATAAGTTCCCCATTCTCTGGAGAAAGAGGCTTGTCACATTAAGCTGCCTTACATAAAGGTGCCCTGACACATACTCACAAGTAAACAGTTATTCCAGGTAAGTCATAAAATCTTCAGTACATACTCTCTGATTCTGTGTGTAAGGCAGGTTTCCCCACCCCCAGCCCAGGAATTTGCCTGCAAAGGGAGTACATTAATACAAATCTACTCTTGTGGGGAAATGGAATATCAAATTATATAATATATAGAAGGGTGCTTTGAACAATACTGCATACTATCTAACAGTATTTTACTTTTTGTACTATTAGTGCTAAAAACGGAGAGGCCTTTTGTGTTATTTTCACATCTTCCTCCTATAATCACATAAGCAGCTTTCAGAACTTCCATTATCATCCCAGGTTCTTAACTTGAAGTCAAATTTTATTTTAAACCAAGAGTTTACATGGACTAAGCACCACCTTAAACATATTCCAAACATATTTGAGTGTACAAGATATAGATTATAAATCTAATGTAATCCAAGAAATAGGTCTGTGACCACCACAACGTGAAGTTGTGATTGCTCTGTCTAGATGATCCAGATGGCCTTCATCAACTAGATGGAACTTCTTTAACTGCTGAAGACATTGTCCAGAAAATTGCTACCAGGATTTATGAGGAAAATGACAGAGGAGTATTTGACAAGATCGTTTCTAAACTGCTGAATCTTGGCCTAGTAAGTCATATGCATGAGAATAAACCAAACCTTAGGTTGGAATATGCTAAGAAGCCAAGCCACTTCATTCAAAGAGCCAAATGTTTATAACGCATCTACTTTATACCAGTCACCATGGGTCTCGAGGACAAGTAAGACACCACTCTTTCCCTCTAGGAATTTATGGTTTATCAGAGGCACTAGACAAGTACGCAAGTGCTCATGATGCTAGGTGCATAAGAACCATCTGAGTGGTTCAGTGTGCCAGAGGGTGGATTATATCCAGTTATGCAATAAGCAAAAGCTTCAGAGGAGGAGGTGTTTGAAGTGAGCTTAGAAGGATGGTTGGGATTTAACCAGCAGAAGTTTAAAAAAAAATGTGTTAGATGAGAAGGAAATAAGATGTGCAAAGCCACACAATGATTGGGAAGCCCTAAGCAATTCAAACTGACCCTGCCCCAGCTTGGCTCCCAGATACTAACACAGGCCTGGCAGGCTTTAGGAGAGCACTAAATTTGCAGGTTTCAAAGGTTACCTACTATGACCTGCAGCTGAGGACTGAGAAACAACCCTCAAGTTGTTTCTCAAATTAAGTATTCTGTGGGTTCCAACAGATAGGACTGATGCTTGCACAATGGGCCCAAAGACACTTCCCAGGAGTGCTGAGCAGTTACTGTGAAGGCCAGCATGTAGTAGAGGCATAATCAAGGGATGTTCAGAAGAGGGACCAGAACATTCTCTAGTCTTCTAAAACTATGTGTTCAACTAAAGAGTTCAGTCTAGAATTTTTTTTAAATCACAAAAATGGGAATAACAGTTATATGTTTTGACTCTTTATAACAGATCACAGAAAGCCAGGCACACACACTGGAAGATGAAGTTGCAGAGGTTTTACAAAAACTGATCTCTAAGGAAGCCAACAGTTATGAAGAGGAACTCAATAAGCCAATGAACAGGACTGAGAGTCAGGCTGGAAAAATACCAGAGAAAGTGGTATGTATATGCAAATGTATATGCATCTATTATGTATGTGTATATGCATGTGCATGGATGTGTGTGTATACTTGTATTTGTATATAATTAATACAATCTGTGTATAATTAGTACTTCAGTTTGTGCCAAATAAGAATTGGGGTATGTGACATTTTTAGCCCACTTAAAATATATACATTAATGAAATACCAATGAGTTAAAAGATCTAAATGAACTCCACTTTGAAAATAGTATAAAGATGCATGTTATATTACATAGTAAAGATTATGCCTTATACCCCAGAGTAAAATAACACATAATATTATGTGAAACGGTTATTTCACATAACAATTCATATAATCACAGTGCACTGGATCCAAGTATTTCACAACAGAAGTTGGTATCCAACTTCTGTTCACAGTGGATGTCATCATCTGCTCCCAAAACCCCAGAAAAGAAACTTGGGCTGATTTGATCCTTTTCCACACCAGCTTTTATATTCCTCAGAGCTAGTTGCCTCATGCTGCCTCTCTGTCTACCCTGTGTCCTCCCACCTGCTCCTTCCTCTTTCCATTGGCTCAGAGGTCTGTCTGTCATCCTTTACTTAGACTTGCCATTCACTTGTCCTTGTCCTTGCTGGACTCCTTGCCTCTTCATCTTTTCTTTGGCCTCAGCCAAACTACTAAAATCATTCTCTCCTCCTTGAATTCCTTTTTAAATTTCTAGATGGAGCTAACTATAGGAGGATATAAGAGGATATCAAACTCCTCACCTCTCCTTTCATTTTCTCCACCAGAGCTCCCATACCCCATGCATGGCTCTCCAACATCCTATCCCAAATACAAGGAAAAAGGGTATATAGACCTATGGTCCTATTTTAGGGAAGGCTAGAAAACAGAAATTGGTATGGATTGTTTTTGTTTTGTTTTTTACTGCTAGCCAAAAATTCTCCTTTGTTCTCCCTAATTCCAATCCCCACCATCTGCCATTTTGAAAAACAGCTTTTCAAGATCCACCCACCCTAAAAAAAAACTATCTAGATTTATCACAGAACTCATGGCTTTTACTCAAACTTACCAATCTGAACCAAAACTGACATAGCAATTTTCATGATCCTTCACTCCCATTATATACTCCTTACTTCCCATCTCTAAAATGTCCATATACTTGACCTGCTCACTCATATTATCTAAATGCATAAATGCAAACAAAATATTCTTTCAGTAAATGTTTATTGAGGTACCACCTATGTACCAAACACTGGGGATAAAATGCTCATTTAAAAAGATACAATCCCTGCTCTCATTATGCTTAAGGTCTAAGGGAAGAGGTAGATGGTCTTCAAATAGTCACGTATTTTATTTTATTTTATTTTTTTAATAAATTTATTTATTTATTTTTGGCTGTGTTGGGTCTTCGTTGCTGCGCGCAGGTTTTCTCTAGTTGTAGCGAGTGGAGGCTCCTCTTCATTGCGGTGCGCGGGCTTCTCATTGCGGTGGCGTCTCTTGTTGCAGAGCATGGGCTCTAGGTGCACGGGCTTCAGTAGTTGTGGTATGTGGGCTCAGTAGTTGTGGCTCGCAGGCTCTAGAGCTCAGGCTCAGTAGTTGTAGCACACAGGCTTAGTTGCTCTGCGGCATGTGGGATCTTCCCGGACCAGGGCTCAAACTCGTATCCCCTGCATTGGCAGGCAGATTCTTAACTACTGCGCCACCAGGGAAGCCCAGTCATGTATTTTAATTGTGACTGCATTAAGTACTCTGAGAAAAGAAACATGGTTCTACTAGACCTCATAAAAAAGGAACCTGTCTTGGACTTAGGCTTGGGGAAGGCTTCCCAGAGGAGGTGACTTGAGCCAAAAACTGAAGGCTGAATAGGAGTTAACTTGTGAATATGATAGGCAATATGTAGAGAAGGATGTGTGGAGTACCCAAGTAACTGAAACAAGGACAGTGTGGCTGCCACACAGAGAGAGCAATGAGAGATGAGACTGGGGAGGTGGACCCAGGCCAGATCAGCAGGGTCTTATCAGCCATGTACAGATTCTGATCTTTATCATAAGAGCAATGGGAAAACAATGAAGGATTTTAAGCAAAGGACTTACATGATCATATTTTTAAAAAGATAACTGGCTACAACGTGGAAAATGCAGGGTTGGGAATAGATTGGAAGGTGGGTGGTGTACCAGTTAAAAAGTAAGAAGTGAAGGTAGCTTGGACTAGAGTGGGGCAGTGGAGAAAGTGAGAAATGTACAAATTTGGGATAAATTTAGACAGTATGGCCAATAAGGCTACTGATGGATCGAATGCAGGGAAATGAAGAGGCAAGAAAGGCTCTTACATTTCTGTCTAGTTCACTCAGTGGAGAATGGATCATTAAGATAGGGAACACTGGACACACATCAGGTTTGGGAAAAAGAGTCTTGTGTACCCTCCCAGCCAGCGTTTAAAATGTCACCCAGGAATCACTAAGGTATGATTGCTCTGCTAGCATTAGACATTGTGACAGGCTTTCCTGTATCTTGGCACCATCCCTCTTGGTAGATTATATAAACTCAAAGCTCCCCTCCTTGGTGAAAGGCAGTTTTATGAAGAAACACTCATGAGAACTAGTGGAGGGAAACTTGGCCAGGGCAGGAACCTGTCTATTCTCCCCTGAGCAGGAGCCAGGGTCTTCAGGTAAGCACCTGTCTCTAAATCCCAATGATCTTCCCATGTAACTAGATGCCCACACGCCTGCAAAAGAGTTTGATCCTGCAGGAGCTTACAAAGGAAGAGATATTCTTGCACTTCAATTCAAGCGCGTCACAGAGGAAAGAATCATCCTGGATTGTCATCAGTTCTAACAAAAATGTTTATCTTGTATTGATTTTTCCCCCACTGTAGACTCCAATGGCAGCAATTCAGGATGGTTTTACTAATGGAGAAAATGATGAAACAGTGTCTAACACCTTAACCTTGACAAATGGCTTGGAAAGGAGAACTAAAACCTACAGTGAAGACAACTTTGAGGAACTCCAGTATTTCCCAAACTTCTATGCACTACTGAAAAGTATTGATTCAGGTAAACATTGTTTTCTGACCATGTGGAACAGAAACAGTAATTCCAGGAAATGTGTGGGTGGGGTTTTTTTCTTCCTGTTTTCAATTTCTAAATTCAACCATCAATGACGTATATTATGGCCTCAGGGAAAATAGTTCACATTGATTTTTTTCAAAAGAAGTGTACTAGCCATGGAAATATTTAGGAAAGGGTAATCAGGAAAGGTGGAATTTCTGGATAATTTAATCTTCATGTTAACAGAGGGTTCATTTATTTGTTCAATAAACAGGTATTGAACACATGCTGTGTTCCTGGGATTGTAGTGAACCTTGTACCGATATAGGGATGAATCAGAGTGTTCCTGGCCTGACCCAGTTCAGCCTCAACTTTTATTGCAAGTCTCTTTTCAAAAAGGCTTTATTTTCCTCTCTTAGTAAGAACAGTGTATGGAACATAATTTATTATTTTTAAATGATTCAGAATTTTGCTTTTTAGATATTTTCAACTTGTCTTCAAATGAATTGAACTAAACATTGGACTAATGAAGGTCAGGAGCCCATAACACGCTTGGGAAATGTTCTGCTTTTTTTTTAAAAAAAAAGTCCTTAATGTGTTGCTCTCTTTTCTTTTTTATGTGCACCAAAATAAGTTGACTGAAGATTTCAGTTCATGTTTATTTTTGGTTAATCTGCAAGGAGGATAATAATGTGCCAATTTTCTGTTGTTATTGTCCATATAGCTGCCCTGCACTGCCTTATAGCTTTTCTTCTTCCTGTTTAAAGATTCATCGCCAGTTTGAACATTTGTAATAAAGACTTCTGTAATTGTAACATCTTTCCCCAAGAAGTGACCTTAGAGTAGACTTCATTTCTGGGGAACATCCTTTTGTCCTTCAATCCCAGACATTGGCCAGATGGCACCAGCCCCCCTGCTGGTGTCTGCAGGGCTTGTACATCTTGAGGGTCTATTCTTGCCCCACTGGTTGGCAGATACCCAGCTCAGAACCTCTGTCATCCTGGTGAGTCACTTCTTGTCAGTGAAGTGTATCAGCATAATACCAAATATTTATATGGATGTGACCTTGAGCAAATAATGTGATTGCTGAAGTTATTATTTACCTGCCCTTTTCCAGGATTTCTCTCCCGCACCTCTTCTCCCACCTTCCTCTCTCCCAACTTTGTGACTTTTGTGGTATTTTTAAGATTCCACTGTATGGAATATTCTTTATTTTGTGTGTTTTTATCTTTCAGTTTCCTTGACCCCATTCCTTATTGCCTTTGTTTTTATAGACTTTTAATTTAAATACTTACACTGAGGTCTTTGATAGTACCCATCTTTTTTACCCAGGGTCTGAACCAATTGAGAAAACCAAAGTATCTTTGCTACTGATACAGACCGGGTTGTAGAATGTAGCTTGGTGTGAGAGCCAGCAGTGGGCTTGTCTACTCCCTACCCCCAGTCTAGCTCTTGGAACAGCCAATCCTGGAAGAGTTTGAGTCTGCATAGCAGGCACATTTTTCAGTTCCCTGCCTTCTGCTGTTCCAGGGGAACGGAAAGAAGAAAGATTCCAAATCCCCATCCTTCAAGAAAAGTAGACTAATGGCTGTTGGCTACCAACCTCATCTGTGAGGAGGATGAAAAAATGGGGGGAAAGGCTAGAAGTATGTAGAGAAAATCCTTCCTGGCAGCTGAAAGAATAGGGAAACAGTTCTCTAGCAACTTAGTTTTTCTTTCCTTCAAAAATGGAAATAGCTTTTTTTTTCTGATTTTAGAATTAATATAGCCACTGAACTATTATGGAGTCATTGGCCACCTTGTTCTATCAGGATACAGAACAGTATGTCAAATATGAAGTTTCCAAGAAACTGTTAGTAGTGGTTGCTTATAGGAAGTAGGAGTTGTGGGGAGGGAGAGGAAGAGAATATTGCTTTCACTGTTTACTTCTGTACCACTGGAATATTTTCACTATATGCGTTTATTCCTTCAAATGAAATAAATGTTAGAAAGCAATATATACTACTGTTAAAAAGTCAACATTGCATTTAAAAAATAAAGAAACATGTGTGTCCCTATTTCAAATATTAAGCTTGATTAATGAAAACAGGTCATTCCTTCCCTCCAAAACATACAACCAGAGTAGAGAAAGGTTGTTGGGTTACCAGTCTTCTAACTTTCCTTTTGAGTTTATATTATCTCAGGTTGCAAACTGTCTCTATCATCTACTCTATCAATAAAATATTTTAGATTAAGGTAAACCGTTTTGGAGGAGTTATAATTACCCATTTCTGAAAAAGTTCAGTATACCTGTACATTGTTCTGTATTACCAATCAAGTCTTGGGCTTTTCAGAAATTTAATATATTTTAGCTAATAAATGGTTTAGCTGTATATGTAGGGAGAACTATTTCAATAAGATGCTGTATTTCATAAATGAACATTGAAAGATGAAGCTATACTCCACTAGTCTTTAAAAAATTATTTTGTCCTTTTATATAGAAAAAGAGGCAAAAGAGAAAGAAACCTTGATTACTATCATGAAAACGTTGATTGACTTTGTGAAGATGATGGTAAAATATGGCACCATATCTCCAGAAGAAGGCGTTTCCTACCTTGGTGAGAGTCCTACCTCTTTTGTTTTCACAGTGGTTAGTTTTCATTGTCCAAAATGAATGAGGGATTTGGCAACAATTATTTTACTAATTTGATAATTTATGCCAAAGTAGCCTGAATCATCTGGGTAATCAGAATTGCCCAGCTTGACAACGCATACAAAGAAAATTAACTAGACGTTTTCAGCTCTTTATATTTACAGATCCAGTTCAAATACAGACATTTCACCTTTGTTATATTTTGTCTTATTAACATTTTCTAATAATCTCGCCAGAGATAATATTATTAAAATTTGACTTTTTTTTTTCCCAATTGTGTTTGCATGGTTTGGGACAAAAAGAGTCTTGATTTTAACCAGTGCAGCCTGTGTGTGGTGAGGAGGAAGGAGCACTGGACTAGGCATCAGAAGTTCTGCTTCCTGGTCCCAGCTCTGCCTCAGACCAGGTCTGTCATGCTGGGGAAGGCACTCACCTTTCTGGACCTCAGTTTCTGTATCTGTGAAATAAAGGACTCTGTTACCTCTAACCGGGGCTGGTAAACTACTGGCCATGGGCCAGTCTGTCCCATCACCTATCTTCGTGTAGCACACAAGCTAAAAACAGCTTTTCCATTTTTAAATGGTTGGAAAAAAATAAAAATAATAGTGTTTTGTGACATGAGAAAACTACATAAAATTCAGATTTCTGCATCCATAATCAAGTCTTATTGGAACACAGCTGTGCTGCTTTGTTTTAGTGTTGTCCGTGGCTACTTACATGCTACCATGACAACACTGAGTAGCTGCATATGGCTGTCAAAGCCAAAAATACTTACTAACTGGCCCTTTATAGAAAAAGTTGGCAACGTTTGATTCCTTGAACTTTATAGATAAGCTTAATCTTTGATTCTGCATGCAAGTTGTTAAAAGAAGAAAAGCCTTTTGTTTTCCTGCTTGGTTAATCACCAAATACCATTCATCTCAGAAGTCCTTTGGGCAAGATGAACTCATGGCCCCTTACTCTGATCACTGATGCGGGAGGGAGAATTAAATGGAAGAGAAAATCTCATAGCATAGAGTAATCCAGAGTTGTTCTGTATAAATGCCATTTTTTCCTACATGAAAACTAGTTTTACTGTTTTTTTTCTGATTATAAAAGAACATATTTATTTAAAAAAATCAGTCAATGCAAAAAGATATTAAAAAGACAGTGAAAAAATCACTCATAATATATATATTATGTATATAATACATAATAATGTATGCACACATACACATACATACCTATGTCATTTTTTTTCTTTTATCTTATTTAACAAAAAATGGGCTCTAGTTACACACCATGCTTTGTGGCCTACTTTACCCACTTAATAGATCTAAAACATTGTTTCAAATCAATCATTGTTTCATATCAATACCCTGTGACTCATATTTCGCACTTAAGTCATTTATTCTATGGAAATAAATTAGAGATGCCGCAAAGGCTTGTGTGCAAACCAGGTATTTCCACTATTATTTATAGCTGTGCTGTCCAGTGTGATAGTCACATGTTGCTATTTACATTAACAGTAATTAAAATTAAGCAAAATAAAAAATCTGTTTTCTCAGTTGCTCTAGGCATATTTCAAGTGCTCACTTGCCACAGGTAGCTTGTGGCTACCATATTGAACAGCACAGAAATGAGTATTTCCATCGTTGCAGAAAGTTCTATTGGACAGCACTGGCTTATAGAAACAAAACAATAGAAATAAACTTGCTACCCCACAAGAGGAGACTATATAAATTATTAATTCTTATTTAGACTAAATTTTATTTTTTAATGTTTGCGTTTTTAATAATTGTATGTTTATAAATTGTGTTTTAAATATTGTTTACAAACAATATGTTATAAACTACTTTTAATAATCATAGTGTTTATAAACAATAAATAAATAAATATTGTTTATAAAGACTAATGATGGGGGAAATGTCCATGATGTATTATTGAATGCTTAAAGCCATTTAGAATATGACCTTAATTTTGGTGTTAAAAAATGGATATGCATAAAGAAAGAAAGTTGGGAAAAAAAAAAGTTAGAAAGAAATATACCAAAACATTATCTGGGCATAGTAAGTGTTATTTTTTCCTTACAATTTTCTGTTCATTTTCGTATATAACTTTTACAATCAGAAAATGAGTTGTATGTAGAGAATTTTTCTGTACAAGCATGTTGGCTTTTGACTGTCACTGCCATGAAGGTACACCCTCAGACCCTGAAGGGCTCAGGGGCAGCATGGGTAGAAGAGAGAGGATTAACTAATCTCCTCTCCTCCATCTCAGCATGTGACAAACAATGATCAGTGATCTACCCTTCTGTTCTGGTCCCAACAATGTATGGTGACTACGAAGTTTGCCAGCTGTGGTCGCTATCTCAAAGAAGAAAGCAGAATGTGTCACATAATAGGATATACTGATTTTCTTCTCAAAAAGGGGTGGGGTAGGGTAGAAGGAAGAATTTTCTTGGGGAGAAATAATACAAAGTAATAATGGACTCTTTATAGACAAATTGCAAAGAACTGCTTGTTTGCAAATAGCCCTGTCCTATTAGTAAGATGGATATGTGACTGGTTAAATAACTGAATACCAGGGTTGTGGATTCTAATTCATTGACTGCCTTGAGGTGGTCACAGTCTAGATTCCTATCTGGTAACACCTACAAGATGTTACTCCAAAGAGCAGAATTAGGACAAAGACAAGAATACAGATTTCAGCTTAATATGAATAGAGAAATTCTCGCCCTTAAGACATCTAACATGAAGGAGGTGTTAGCTAACCGTGGTAATCATTTTGCAGAATATAAGTGTATCAAATCAGTATGTTGTACTATACCTTAAACTTACACAATGTTCTATCTTAGTGAAAAAAATATTTTTTAAGACTAACAATAGAACTGGCTGCCTCGTGAATTAGTGAGAGCCCTGAATGACAGAAATCCAACTGTTTGGCTTAAGCGACAAAGGAATTTATTTCCTCATGTAACTGAAAAGTCCAGGGGTGGGGGTAGTCTGGCTTCAGGTTTGTGAAGCCCACCACAGTGTGAGGAATCTATCCCTCCCCATCTCACTGACTTTTTGTATGTTGATTGATTCCAGATAAACTGCTCCATTCTGGAAACAAGATGGCTGGTACAGCTCCAATCTCATATCCGCACAGTAGAGCAATCCTAGTGGAAAGAGAGCCTCTTTCTCTTAGCATTGAATCTCACTGGCCTGGCTTGAGTCATGTGCTCCTCCTTGAACCAATCACCATAGCCTGAGGGCTGGAGCAGCCAGGCCTGGGTTATTCAGCCACCAGTGGAGCAAATTTGCTGAGAGTGGGAGAGGTCTGGGTTCTCCAAAGGAAGATCAAGGTGTAGTTACCAGAAGGCGTTGAGTAGGCCCAAACCACAGTTGTCCATTATAGGCCTCAATCACAGTGGTCACAGAAATGTGGAAGGGACTTCTGCAGTTAACTGAGTAGGAAGCTGAACTTGAGGATCTCAAATTGTATGCCTTTCCATCTTGAGAGTCAATGAAATATAATCCATATCAAAGCCCCTTACTAGCAGTGCTAATATTGTGGAATTGCTGTTTGGCTATTTCTGGTGAGATTTAAACATTTTTAGGAAAACTTTGAAATGGTCTTTTAGGACATAAAATTTTATTTCTTCTCCTCCCCCCTCCAGAAAACTTGGATGAAACAATTGCTCTTCAGACCAAGAACAAACTAGAAAAAAATGTTACTGACAATAAGAGCAAGCTTTTCCCAGGTATGATTTATTTTAGTATTTTTCCCCCGACTTTTAGCAAAATTACCCTTTTGAGTGGTAAACCATGAACTTCAATAAACATTGATAAAGAATTACAGATTTCAAAAAGTTTGAAAACCTGAAATCCAACCATGGGATTAAGTAGCGATAACCTTGGCCAGTCAGCACAGAAATTTAATCCCAAGAAGCACTGAAAAGAAATGAGGACTTTACTGAAGCGGTGGCTGGTGGGCAAAGGTGAGAGCTATATCCCAAGTTGAGCAATCCTTCCTAAAATTCTCCTTTAGGTATCTTTTTCTCTCCCAGATCACCACTGTCCCTTACCCTCCGTCCCCTCCTGCTGCTCCCTCCCATACTCTCCCCTCCCAGCTCTTCTTTCTCCTCTGGGACAGTCTGTGCCCCCGTGTGGTATGATTTATGCCCTTCTCTTGGTTTCCTCACTTCTGCATCTCTACTCATCACCCTGCTTAGCATGGCGAACACCACGGAGCAGAGCCGTACAAAGGAGAATTTCAGGGATGAGGAAGGCGCAAAAAGAGAAAAGATCACCAACTCTTTTTTTTTTTTTTTTTTTTGGTACGCGGGCCTCTCCCTGCTGTGGCCTCTCCCGTTGCGGAGCACAGGCTCCGGACACGCAGGCTCAGCGGCCATGGCTCACAGGCCCAGCCGCTCCACGGCATGTGGGATCTTCACGGACCGGGGCACAAACCCGTGTCCCCTGCATCGGCAGGCGGACTCTCAACCACTGCGTCACCAGGGAAGCCCAAGATCACAAGCTCTTATACTTTAATTTTGTGTCCCTATCACAGAAATTATGTACCTATATTTGATAGAATATACAGCCCTTTAAAATGATGTTTTCAAGCAGTTTTTAATAACATGGAAACATTCTTCCATAATGATGCTAATGACAAAAGCAAGGAACAAAATTGTGCCATAAGTATGAAAAAAAATGCATCAAAAAAGTATATATATATACTACAACACTAGTAGTGGATGTTTAAGGAGACAATAACTGATTTTTCTTTTTTCCTATTTTTCTGTAGTAATAAACCTTTTACTGAAAAAAGAAAAAAGCTTATCATTAGACTGCTTGACATTCCCTATTTTACTGACTACAGGGATGCATTACCATTGTTTTCAAGGGGTTACCTACTTCAAGTTTTATGATTCTTTAATTCAATATAGGATTTCTAGAAGGAAGTATAGTTATTTTTAAGTGAGAAGTGAGCAAGCGTTATTATTGACAGCAAGGGTTCAATACTCTTCTTTGCATTAGGGTGACCAGGGATAAGGAGTATGAAGAAAGAGGCAGGAGAGAAGTCCAGCCATAGCCCCAAACCCTTAGGTGCTACTCTGAGTAACAGACTGTTCTTCAAAAACAACATCAAGGAGAGATGGGGCAACTACAGAGTTATTTTCATTTGGAATCAAGACTCAAATTTACTTTGGAAACTGACCTATCCCACTTGAATGCCAACACTGATTAAAATAAGGAGAATAATCTACACTCTAATATCACAGTGTCACAGAACAGAAAAAACGCAACCAGAATCCAGAAAGCTGGGGGTGGGGGGTGTTGGCCCAGCTCTTCTGCTAACTCAACGGGTGGCCTTGGGCACATCTCTCCCCGCTTTGGGCCTCAGTTTCCTCTTCTGTGAAATGGTGGGGAGGGAGGAGTCACACTAGATAATCACTAAGATCTCTTTCAGCTCAAAAAATGATCTGACCTCAAACTACACCTTTTTAATAAAATTTATTTCTACACTAGGAATTAATTAATAGATAGGAAATAGGGTTATAATAGTGCACAATCTGATTACAGTGCCATCAGAGAAGAGTCATGAAGAAACAGACAGTACCAAGGAAGAAGCTGCTAAGATGGAAAAGGAATACGGAACCTTGAAGGATTCCACAAAAGATGAGGACTCCAACCCAAGAGGAAAGACAGATGAGCCAAAAGGTATGGAATTGACAGCTCTACGTTGACAATGAAATTGGGGAAGCAAAAACTTTCACTTGAAGGGTCATCCACAAGTCAAGCCCCACCAAATCGGAGAAATTAACATCATCTGTATACAGAAGATTCAGCACGTGGTACCTTTATTTGAATAGCAATTTTTTTAATGGTCTTGAGTCTTCTGGAATGGCAAACTGGTTTCATCTTTTGATGGACTTTAACGTCCAATGGGCTTTTGCATTTTGGGAGGAACACTCATGACCATTTGTGCATTGTTCAATGTCCAATTTATGATCTTATGAATTTATTAAGCAATATTCATTTAAACGTAATTGACACTCCTCTTAATAGTCACATACTACTTATTTAACAAAGTCATCAAAATTTATGGATTTAACAAAGCAAATTTTCTTAATCATTTATACTGATTGCAATCTGACACTTTCAAAGACTTGATTAAAAATCATAAATCAAATATATTACATTTCCTTAAATAACCTAAATACCATAAAAAAGCAAACACTAAACTAGCCCAGTAATTATAAAACTTGTTTTTATCCTTATTCTTACACATTCCTGGGGTCAAATTTTTACTCAGCTCTAGTAAGTCTATATGATATAAATTCACATCTTCCAAGGTTTGAGAAACTTAACTATACCCAAAGAAAAAGTCCCTATGAAGTTGCAAGTTCAAAGTCATTAACCCTCTGATTTCAGGTCAGGATGCGGGACCTGGTTGCACAGTCCACTGTTTCAAGCCCCTTTAATTACAAAGCGTGCTGGTTACATCATAGAAAATTTATGTCTGTATCTCAGATAGATATTCTTTTTCTGAAACTCAGTATCTTTACCAGAAGCTGTGAACAGATGGCTTAAACCTACTTTATTTTTCGTCATGATATATTGAACTCTTTGGTATAACTGGAACCCTATTTATATCTTTTTCTGTATCTCATTAGTAGGGTCATCTTGAGGTTTCCTTCCCTGGAAGCTGAGGGAATGGGTCACTGCTCTCTTGGGAGAGGCGGTAGCAAGTGTGACATTCAGCTAATTTATCATCTGGAAATACACCACTGGGCTCCCTTTTCATTGTTTATTACATATAATCATTAGTGGCAGTGAACTGAGGGACTTCCCTTATTCCTTGCTGTAATATGATAGGAGACCACAAAAGCTGATCATGTTTATGGTATAGCTCTTAATTTTGAAGAGACTGCTTGGCCCTCATACAAGTTCCTAATCTCTCTTGCTCATACAGATAGAAACAGGTTCACATTCATACTTGATAATAGACCCATGCTTAACAGTGTCTATGTATTAAGTAGAAAAGAAAGAAGCTAGCTATGTATTTAATACCTTGTAACGTAATAACAGCAATAAAAGTACAAACTATTTCTCTCTTATATTACTACTCTCTTTGTTAACACTTTATATTAAATTTCTCCATTTATGTAAGTTGTTCCAGTTAATGATGATAATGACAACGATGATGATTTTTCTGTTTAAATTGGTGTAGCTTGGGCAGTAACCCTGCCTCCAAGTTTCTCCTTTGTCCTTTTTGCCCTGTACCCAGTGGTTTTAAAGCATCT
>NW_020838086.1:349723-362111 GCF_003676395.1 Aethalodelphis obliquidens | reverse complement strand
AAAAAAAAACTTGAAATCAATTCTCCTTCAAAGAGTTCTGGTTCCTTTATGTAGAAAATATAGAAAATCCAACCTGAGTTACATGGGTTCAGATGAGTGGTGATGTTGGCCAAAGGTAATGCTTGTATTCCAGTTATTGGGACTTTTTGACACAGGGCCGAAAAAGAAATTTTTTCTTAATATATCAAGTTCATGTCGATTTTTCCTATCTCATGAAGTTTTAGATTATTACACCCCTCTTCTCTCTAGGATGGGTTTCATAGACCACCACAATTTTCTCCTATATTGACATTACTGACATATGAACTCTAATTGTTTGGTGGTAGCCTATGTTGGGAAAGGTTATGAGGTTGCATCTGGACTCAGGAGGAAAGAATGTTGCGATGATTAATTAATAATGTTTGTCATGGGCATGGAAACGGGGAATTGGTGATATATGTGTCACTTTTGCTGGCCAGTCATGCTGCCTTGATGTTTCCAGTCAACCCTAGGCCCACTTTGGATGAGTGGTAAACTTTTTTTTAATAACTTTTTAAAATTATAGTAAAATATACATAACATAAAATTTACCATTGTAGCATTTTTAAGTGTACAGTTCAGTGGCATTAAGTACATTCATATCATTGTGCTACCATCACCACCATCCATTTCCAGAACTCTTTTCATCTTGCAAAATTGAAATTCTAAACTCATTAAATAGTAACTCCCCATTCCCCCTCCGTCTTCAGCCCCTGGCAACCACCATTCTACTTTTTGTCTCTAGGAGTTTGACTACTCTAGGTACTTCAGATAAGTGGAATCATGCAGCATTTGGTCTTTTGCTACCAGCTTATTTCACTTAACCTAACGTCCTCAAGCTTCATCTATGCTGTAATGAGCGTCAGAATTTCCTTCCTTTTTCAGGCTAATAGCCCATTGAATGTATATACCACATTTTGTTTATCCATCTGTTTGCCTATGGACACTTGTGTTGCTTCCACATCTTGGCTATTGTAAATAATGCTGCTCTGAACAAACATCTCAAGACTAAAAAATATTCAATTTGGGCAGGGGGAATATTCCTAGAAGTGGAATTTCTAGATCATACGATAACTCTATTTTTAATTTTTTGAGAAACCAGTGTTTTCCATAGCGGTTTCACCCTTTTACATTCCCACCAACAGTGTGCAGAAGTTCCAGTTTCTCCATATCCTCACCAACACTTTTATTTTCTGGTGGTTTTTTTGTTTTGTTTTGTTTTGTTTTGTTTTTATGGTGGCCATCCTAATGGATGTGAGGTGGAGGATGAGTGGTAAACTTTTGAAAGACAGCTAAGCAGGAAAAGAGTGGTCCTGTGCCCTGAGATAGAGAGCTAGGAATTGGGCAGCACAAAGGACTACAGCTCAGTGTGCCTGGATCATCTCCTCTGGGAGCAACCCACATGTGATGACCATCCTTCCCTAGAACAGAGCAAGCCATATCTATCTAGGTAGATAGGTAGATACTGCCTTGCTGAGGCAGTATGCTCATTGCTTAGGACAACACCTTATATCGCCGTGCAAATATCCCTAGGAATGGGTGCTTCCCGGTCTCTTACTTGTTTTAGGAAAGCATTATGTAAAAAAGGAATATGAAGGAGTTGATTCTTGGTAACCCACTACTTCCTGTTTAGGGTGTGAGTGTGTGGAGACTAATGATGAGGTTAGATTTCTTTAGGATTTCCATCAGGTAATAATGGGGAGAGAGAAGAGTAAAATTCCATCCAGTTAGTGTTAATCTTTTTTTTTTCCGGTATGCGGGCCTCTCACTGTTGCGGAGCGCAGGCTCCGGACGCGCAGGCTCAGCAGTCATGGCTCACGGGCCCAACCGCTCCGCGGCATGTGGGATCTTCCCGGACCGGGGCACGAACCCGTGTCCCCTGCATCGGCAGGCGGACTCCCAACCACTGCGCCACCAGGGAAGCCCAGTGTTAATCTTTGTAATGGCTCTCCTGAAACATTAGGAAAAGGGTAGGGATTTGGGGCTAATATTAGTCCCCCCCCCCATTATTTAGAGACTTAATTTACTCATGCTACCCCGATCCTATTTACTCTGGGATAAGAAAAACTGATTCTAGTATGGTTTAGAAAACACCAAACTGAGCTTAAGCCAAGGGCCAACATTTCTTGGAAAAGATGTAATTAATGCCCAAAAGGACATATTATGACATATATCTTTGTATTCACAGTTGCTTTATTTGCACTTTTCTCAAAGGCTATTTTGCTTCTTTGTTATAAAACCCAGGGAGAAAACACCTGTTGTCTCTAGGCAGAAAAATAAAAGAATCTATGAGGGTGAAGGCAGGGTTGGCTGGGTTTCTTGAGACATTTATTCAGCAATAAATAAACATTTATTCCAATGGCATGTCTGGCACTGTGCTCAGAAAGCTACAGAAGGAATTTAAGGACCAATGCCTGCCTTTGAGGACTCAGGCAAGCTCTGAAATGACCTAAGAATAGGCCTTAAGTCATATGTAGGCAAATACAACACAAGCCACATATGTCTCTCCCTTACTGATGAGTCAGCAGCATGTAGAACAGGCTCCCTTCAGAGAGGAAGCTGGAGGACGTTACAGAGCAGAGCAAGAGATGAGGTAATAGCTAAAACCACTTAAGGAAATAATTAGAAGCAGGACACATTGGCAGGAATATCTGTAGGGAGTCTGTTTTGGTCTTGTGATGTGAAGTGATGGCCCCATCCAACAAAAGGAAATATTGATTAACCATGCCAAGCATATGCTGAGGCCTGGGAGGAATAACAACAACAGGAATAACAACAACAGACTACATTTATGTCACTCTTCAACTTACAAAGCAAGTTTACATGCATCTCACTTCAGGCTAAATGTAAAAATTCCAATTTAATTACCAGTGATGAAAAATGACACGTTCACCTTTGAAAATATTTTAGACTATTTAAACCCTTGCTTTCTACAGGGACTCACACTAAGAATAATATTTTAAGATATCGATTTCTAGTTGGTACAGTTATTTGAATGATTTGATAATTATTCCTAAATATAGGGATATGCCAATGAAGTCAAATTTACTCCAATTTCAACCATATCTATAATGGTGCTTAATTTTTCAAATAAATTGCTCTCTGGAGACCGAAGAACTTTAAAGTTTTATTCCATGAGCTAAGTGGGGCTCTTTTTGCCAGTCTGATGTTTACACATTCACTTCTGCTCTATGAGTCACTGAAAATCTTTCAAAACACTCATCCAAGGGGTGAAATAAGCATTACAATACCCATAAACTCATTCCAATGCTATCATTTGTCAAGTTTATGGCTAGATAATGGAATTAAGATGAAAAGGTCATCTCTAAGATAACTTTCCCCTAAATATCCTATCATCCCCCTATCTTTTTTTCTTTAATCTTTTAAAATATTTATTTATTTATTTATTTTTGACTGTGTTGGGTCTTTGTTGCTGCATGCGGGCTTTCTCTAGTTGCAGCAAGCAGGGGCTACTCTTCATTGCAATGTGTGGCTTCTCATAGCAGTGGCTTCTCTTGTGGAGCACGGGCTCCAGGCACGCAGACTCACTAGTTGTGGCTCGCGGACTCTAGAGCACAGGCTCAGTAGTTGTGGCGCACAGACTTAGTTGCTCTTCGGCATGTGGGATCTTCCGAGACCAGGGCTTAAACCCGTGTCCCCTGCACTGACAGGTGGATTCTTAACCACTGCGCCAACAGGGAAGTCCCCCCGTATCTTCTTTACAGAAGCCAGAAAAGAGAAAGCAGCTTAATTAATAAATTGATAATAAGCTGACTAACTCATGGGGATGCTTTTATTTTTAAAGCAACACAGCAGGGGAAAATTCGTGTCTTTATTCAAGCCCCAAGGCATTCTGTTGGAAATGTCCAAAAATAGTGAGGCTGTCTTCTTCCCTATGAGTCAGCAAGTGTGCCAGGAGCTAAGGCAGGCCAGAGACCTACCACCAACACAAGATTTTCCAGGACAGCAAAGGAGAATTTCTCCCCATACACAGAAACCACGGATCTTCTTTTCAGAATTCACTCTTTAATTTACAAATAAGTAAACCAAGCCTTAGAAGATGAACAGTCTCGCCCAAGAGCTCATAGGCAAAGAGTGGCAGAGCTGGGGCTTGAACTTCTGTCCCTTGACTCCCACCAGTGGTCATCCCAGCATCCCATGCTGCATCTTGCAGGCATGTCAAATGGCATCATTTTGCACAAGTTCTTTTTCTTTTGGGCAGTGCCATTCAGCTTGTGGGATCGTTATTATTATTTTTTGGGGGGGGGCTGCATTGGGTTTTTGTTGCTGCGCGTGGGCTTTCTCTAGTTGTGTGAGTGGGAGCTACTCATTGTTGCAGTGCACAAGCTTCTCATTGCTGTGGCTTCTCTTGTTGCAGAGCATGGGCTCTAGGCTCGCGGGCTCACTAGTTGTGGCTCGCGGGCTCTAGAGCGCAGGCTCAGTAGTTGTGGCGCACGGGTTTAGTTGCTCTGCGGCATGTGGGATCTTCCCGGACCAGGGCTCGAACCCGTGTCTCCTGCATTAGCAAGTGTATTCTTAACCACTGTGCCACCAGGGAAGCCCAGCTTGTGAGATCTTATTTCCCTGACCAGGGATTGAACCCGGGCCCTCAGCAATGAAAGCGCCAAGTCCTAACCACTGGGCCACCAGGGAATTCCCACAAAAATTCTTTAATTGAATGGCTCTGGGGCCCACCTTGACATCCATGATACCAGTATCAGTTGCTTTGTTCAAACCTATAATCATATAATCTTCACTATATGGAATTTTAAGCATTATATCAAACAATTTTCATAAGCACTCTTTTCAAACATTTAATATCTTCAGTATATCCAATATTCAGTAGGTTAAAGCTATTGATTTCTACAGAGTTGTTTGTTTCGTCTTGGTTTGGTTTGGTTTTTTTGAGGGGATGTTTGCAGATCAGGGGAGCATATCAGGATCAGGACAAATTCATGTATAATAAAGGATATTTCTCTTGCAGGGCTGAGAACCAGAACAGCCAGAAAAACAGGGCTGCATCTTGACTCTGGCCCTCTTCCCATCTGCTTCAGCATAAGTTTTAAGGCTTGTGCCATATTACCTCAGCCATGAGCTATTTTTTTCCAAAGGAAGCTGAAATTAATTTGAAAAAAATAGGCCAGTTTTCCAAAGTGGACTCTCATGGGCTTTTAATGCACACTGTGTAAATAAAAGATTTGCTTTACAGCTCCCGAGAAGAGAAAATGTAAACAGGAACCAGCTGCTTGTCTCTAAGAGCAGATGAACACCTGCTTTTATTCCCGTTGTTTCCAGGGCCCCAGCAAATGTGCGGAGGTCCCAATGCTGGTGGCAGTGGTTCCCAGATTTTGCCCCACATTCGAATCATCTCAGGATTGCTTTAAAAAAATCCTGATACTTAGTCCCTCCTCCAGATATTCTGATCTATTTGGTATGAGGAGTTACCCAGGCATCAGGATTGTTAAAAGCTCCCCCAAGTGATTCCAATGTGCAGCCAAGTTTGAGAACCACTGCCTGTTGGACAGTTTGGTAATGACAACAACAGTCACTAAATCTCTAGTCGAAAGGGTGAATTTTACCCAGTTCCACTCATTAGAGGTTCCAGATTCATTCTGGTTCAAGATCAGGCTCTGACCCTTACTCAGCTGTCTGCTTGGGCACATCACTTAGCCTCTCTGAGCCTGAGTTTCCTCATGAGTAAAATGGCAACAATAATGCTTATTTCATAGAGCTCTGTGAAGATTAAGTGACACATGGATATAGTATGTTTAGCACTTTGGTAGGTGTTTTATTTATTTATTTATTTATTTTTGCCTGCATTGGGTCTTCGTTGCTGCACACAGGCTTTCTCTAGTAGCGGCTAGCAGTGGCTACTCTTCGTTGCGGTGCACAGGCTTCCCATTGTGGTGGCTTCTTGCTGTGGAGCATGGGCTCTGGGTGCTTGGGCTTCAGTAGTTGTGGCATGTGGGCTCAGCAGCTGTGGCTCACGGGCTTACCTGCTCTGCGGCACGTGGGATTTTCCTGAACCAGGGCTCGAACCCGTGTCCCCTGCATTGGCAGGTGGATTCTGCCAATGCAGAATCCGCCTGCCAATGCGCCACCAGGGAAGCCCTCATAGGTGTTTTAAATTGTTTCTGACGTAATTATCATTTAAATTCAGAATCCATTGAATTTCAAGTCTTGTAAATAAACAATTCATTTTTTGAGGAAGGAGGGAAGGAAGGGAGGGAGGGAAGGAGGGAGGGTGGAAGGAAGGAAGGAAGGAAGGAAGGAAGACTTATACCATTTCTTTTTTTTTTTTTTTTTTTTTTTTTTTTTCCATTTCTTTTTAAAAATTGTAGTTTCCCTAGTTTGGATGCCATGCTCACCAAACAATCTTCTGATTATGATTAGCTTCTATATAAGAAGCCTTCATCCATTTACTCACTCAACAAATATTTACTGAGTGCCTATTTTGTATTAGGCTTTATTCTAGGCGTGGGAGTACATCAGCAAACAAGAAATATTTCTAAGGGAGGAAGACAAATAATAAGGTTAATAAATAAACTATGTGATACGGTAGAGAGTGATACATACTATGGATAAAAATAAAGCAGAAAATGGGAATGAGGGTGATGGGGGCGGGGGGATTCTATATTTTAAGTTAGAGAAACAGCCCTAATCATGTATGTTATGATCCACAAGATAGTAGTCTTTTAATGGATTACAGTCTAGCTTTCTTTAAGCTGCAGTAAACTAAGTCTTTTTTGTGGGATGATAATGTTAATATGGTGAATGAAATTATTTTTCATGCATTTCATACTTTTAAAAATTCAACACCATTTTTATAGGTAATTGGTCACTGAGCAAAAGGCAACCTGACAAGATGACGCTGAGTCCCCTACTTCCAATTGTCTTAGGTTGGGTTCCCTCCAAAGCAGACTGAGAGGAGGATTTGAGGTGGCGTTTTTAATTGGCAGGTGACCCCAGGAAGCTCTACTGGGGGACAGGTCCATGAGACAGGGAAGGGAAAGAAGCCACTGTGGTGTGTTAATGAGCAGACTTCAGCTGTGGGTGTGGGGCTCAGTCCCGTGAGGACCTTTGGGGACCATGTGGACCGAGCCCGAGGAGTGAGGAAGCTGGGGTGTATATCTGCCAATCCTGTCCATCACTGGCTGCGGGCTCCTCTGTTAGCATATCTAGAATACGGGAAGCATGAGGGTGGGGAATCAACAGTGTCTGCTACACTATGGCCAAAACCTCATATTTATGTTTTACTCTCCTAATTCAGAATTTTTAATATAGTGTCTAAACAGAGTCTAAGCTGGGATATTCCTTTTCCCAAATAAGCTCTCCACAGGGTGTGGAGAAAAGGGAACCCTCCTACGTTGTTGGTGGGAGTGTAAATAGGTGCAGCCACTATGGAGAACACTATGGAGATTCCTTAAAAAACTAAAAATAGGGCTTCCCTGGTGGCACAGTGGTTGAGAGTCCGCCTGCTGATGCAGGGGACGCGGGTTCGTGCCCCGGTCCGGGAGGATCCCACATGCCGCGGAGCGGCTGGGCCCGTGAGCCGTGACTGCTGAGCCTGCGCGTCCGGAGCCTGTGCTCTGCAACGGGAGAGGCCACAACAGTTGAGAGGCCCGCGTACCGAAAAAAAAAAAAAAAAAAAACTAAAAATAGAACTACCATACGACCACCAATCCCACTACTGGGCATACATCTGGAAAAAACCGTAATTCGAAAAGATACATGCACCCCAATGTTCACTGCAGCACTATTTTCAATAGCCAAGACATGGAAACAACCTAAATGTCCATCGACAGATAAATGGATAAAGAAGATGTGGTACATCACTCAGCCATAAAAAGGAACGAAACTGAGTTATTTGTAATGAGGTGGATGGAACTAGAGTCTGTCATACAGAGTGAAGTAAGTCAGAAAAAGAAAAACAAATACCGTGTGCTAACATACATCTGTAATTTAAAAAACGGTACTGATGAACCTAGTGTCAGGGCAGGAATAATGACGCAGATGTAGAGAATGGACTTGAGGACACAGTGGGGGAAGGGGAAGCTGGGACAAAGTGATAGAGTAGCATTGACATATGTACACTACCAAGTGTAAAATAGCTAGCTAGTGGGAAGCAGCCGCATAGCACAGGGATATCAGCTTGATGCTTAGTGACGACTTAGAGAGGTGGGATAGGGAGGGTGGGAGGGAGGCTCAAGAGGGAGGGGGTATGGGGATATATGTATGCATAAAGCTGATTCACTTTGTTGTAAAGCAGAAACTAACACAACACAACATATAAAGCAATTATACTCCAATAAAGGTGTTTAAAAAAAAAAGATATGGGGGCCTCCCTGGTGGCGCAGTGGTTCAGAATCTGCCTGCCAATGCAGGGGACACGGGTTCGAGCCCTGGCCTGGGAAGATCCCACATGCCGCAGAGCAACTAGCCCCGTAAGCCACAATTACTGAGCCTGCGCGTCTGGAGCCTGTGCTCCGCAACAAGAGAGGCCGCGATAGTGAGAGGCCCGCGCACCGCGATGAGGAGTGGCCTCCGCTTGCCGCAACTAGAGAAAGCCCTCGCACAGAAACAAAGACCCAACACAGCCATAAATAAATAAATTAATTAATTAATTAAATTTAAAAAAAAAGATATGGTGTGTAAACGGAATACTACTCAGCCATTAAAAAAATGAAAGAATGCCATTTGCTGCAACATGGATGGACCTAGAGATTATCATACTAAGTGGAGTAAGTCAGACAGAGAAAGACAAATATCACTTATATGTGAAATCTAAACTATGACACAAATGAACTTATCTATGAAACACAAACAGACTTATAGACATAGAAAACAGACTTGTGGTTGCCGGTGGCAGGGGAGGGGATGGATTGGGAGTTTGGGATTAGCAGATGCAAACTATTATATATAGGATGGATAAACAACAAGGTCCTACTATACAGCTCAGGGAACTATATTGAATATCCTGTGATAAACCATAATGGAAAAGAATATGAAAAAGAATGTATATATATGTGTGTGTATATATAACTGAATCACTGCTGTACAGCACAAATTAACACAACATTGTAAATCAACTATACTTCAATAAAATAAATTTTAAAACTTAAAAAAAAATAAGGGGACTTCCCTGGTGGCGCAGGGGTTAAGAATCTGCCTGCCAATGCAGGGGACAGGGGTTCGATCCCTGGTCCAGGAAGATCCCACATGCCGTGGAGCAGCTAAGCCCGTGCTCCACAGCTACTGAGCCTGCACTCTACAGCCCACGAGCCACAACTACTGAGATCACGTGCCACAACTACTGAAGTCCGTGCACCTAGAGCCCGTGCTCCACAACAAGAGAAGGCACAGCAATGAGAAGCCCACGCACTGCAACGAAGTGTAGCCCCTGATCGCAGCAACTAGAGAAAGCCTGCGCACAGGAGCAGAAGACCCAATGCAGCCAAAAATAAAAGTAAATAAATTTATTTTAAGAAATAAGCTCTCCATATTAGGATATAATATCATAGGTAAGATTGTGGGAAGAATGCTTAAAGTTATTCAAAGAGCAAGACTTACTTTTTTTTAAACATCTTTATTGGAGTATAATTGCTTTACAACGGTTAGTTTCTGCTTTATAACAGAGTGAATCAGCTGTACATATACATATATCCCCATATCTCCTCCCTCTTGCGTCTCCCTCCCACCCTCCCTATCCCACCACTCTAGGTGGTCACAAAGCGCCGAGCTGATATCCCTGTGCTATGCGGCTGCTTCCCACTAGCTATCTATTTTACATTTGGTAGTGTATATATGTCCATGCCACTCGCTCACTTTGTCCCAGCTTACCCTTCCCGCCCCCCGTGTCCTCAAGCCCATTCTCTACGTCTGCATCTGCCATCTGCGTCTTTAGAGCAAGACTATTTTCACACATCCTCAAAAGTTTCAGAAGCCCTAATTACCTGATGTGCTAATGACAAATCATTATTATCTATTCATTAAAGCAAGCCCTATGAGAACCACTAATGTGATTTAAATTCTTTAAAAATAATGAAGTTGCATTCTTTAGAAATAGTCTAAGATTTCTTTCCTTCTTCAAACTGAATTAATTTGAAATACTGCTGTGTTTTTTGGTTTTGCTTTTTGTTTGTTTTGTTGTTGTTACCAAATCTGATGACCTTCGTAGCAAATGGGCAACAGACAATGAAAATCTTTACATTCATTGTGCTGCAATGTTATAACATCAGTCAGGAGGACATTGGTCTTTCACGTGCTCTAACATTAAAAGCAAAGAATTAAAATCATTTACACAGGCAATTGAACTGAATAGGGGCTGGAAATTGTGGCTCTCTTCTTTTGTCCACTTACCCCTTTTTGCAAAGGAGTTTCTTTGTGCTTCACTGGGGACCAGGTAACATGGAACCCCAGTGGTGACGTAAGAGTGAGCTCACAAGATCAGGAAGAAAGATGCTCAGGAAGTCACTTAAGTAAATGTTGTGGTGGAAATTGGAACGTCAGCAAATCTTAAGGCAATATTACCGTTCATGGACTATAGTCAGATGTACCCAGGTTCAAGCCTGGCTCTACTACTTACTAGCCTTGTGATCAAGGCTAGTAAGTAGTAGCCTTACTTCCTCTCTCTAAGCCTCAGTTTCTTCACCTCTAAAATGGGGATTAAATAGGACTGCATCAAAAGGTTGTTGTGAAGAATAAAAGAGAGAATGTATTTTGGAGCACAAAACACAGCCCCTGGCACACAGTAAGCACACAGTACAGGTAGCTCAACCAAGAGGTCTGGGCAGTAGACTAGGGGTAACAGGGTTCAAAGGGGGTTCAGAACAGGTGGTCACCGCACTGAGCTCTGACAGCCATTGCTTCTGCAAAGGCCCTAGACTTTAAAAGCCTCTTTTCTTAGGCCATCCAGTACTCTCCAGATCAACTGATCTCTTGGTGCAGACACTCTGAGCATTAGGGACCCACCTGATTAAGGGGATGGTTGATTTCTTTGAGACAGAACAAAGCTACATCAGTGCTCATGTCTGAATACAAGTCTTATCTTTCAGACAGTGCAGGTAACAGAAACTTGGCCAGACTAGAGTCCAAATTTCACCTCTGTTATTTCCTGTATGGCCTCAGCCAAATCACTTAGCTTCTCTGAGCCTTAGTTTCCTCATCTCTGAGTTAATGATCATACCCACTTGCAGACAACAAGGCATCTAAAGGGTGTCACAGGGCGGGTGCTTCAGTGATGCCTGGTATTCTCCTGACACACTTAAAGCCCATCAGAGAACGTTTACATCCAGGGGAATTTTACTAGAACGGGTCCTAAGTTTCACTATCCGGCCTTAAAATGAGGTCCAGGTCTCTTCTTCATCTAAGTTTTTACATACTCCCTAACAGATTGGGCAGAAGACCTGTATAGCAGCTTACACAAAGCCACAAACTTGGACTGACTTCTCATTTATTTGGTGATGGAGTCTTAAGTATCTGCCACTCTGATTCAGTTCTTGACTTGATAATACTCTCCAGTTTGAAAGAACCATCCCTAACTGGAAATGACCCAATCTGAGACTGGTAGGGACCCACCCATCCAGTGAACTGAATCAAAACTCTTCTCTGCCAGGACATCAAACTGTATTTATTTGTGTTGGGGGACAATGGCCTCTTGACATTGCCAGCCTGGACCTGCCTCCTGGACTCTTATCCCACCCACCCACAGAAATATGCACACCACCTACTTAGGGATGGTCCCCACCAAGTGCTTGATAAGTCCAATATTTGTTCATGGTCTCAAACATAAGTGTGGTCTTTAAAAAGGGATGCAGTGATATTTTTATGAGTGTTTAATATGGCTTCTCTTGCCTTTTCCAGGGAAAACAGAAGCCTATTTGGAAGCCATTAGAAAAAATATTGAATGGTTGAAGAAACACAACAAAAAAGAAAATAAAGAAGGTAAGCAATTAGTGTTGTTATAAATTGCAAAGTTCTCCAATTTGTCAGGAGCTCTTATTTTTTATTTTTTTATTTTATTTTATTTTATTTTGGCCGAGCAGCTTGTGGGATCTTAGTTCCCCGACCAGGGATTGAACCCTGGCCCACAGCAGTGAAAGCATGGAGTCCTAACCACTAGACTGCCAGGGAATTCCCAAGAGCTCTTATTAAAGATTCCCACAATTGGGCTTCCCTGGTGGCACAGTGGTTGAGAGTCCGCCTGCCGATGCAGGGGACACGGGTTCGTGCCCCGGTCCGGGAAGATCCCACATGCCATGGAGCGGCTGGGCCCGTGACCCATGGCCGCTGAGCCTGCGCGTCCGGAGCCTGTGCTCCGCAATGGGAGAGGCCACAACAGTGAGAGGCCCGCGTACCACAAAAAAAAAAA
>NW_020838086.1:322005-349623 GCF_003676395.1 Aethalodelphis obliquidens | reverse complement strand
CAAAAAAAAAAAAAAAAAAAAAAAAGATTCCCACAATCAAATTAGGCTAAAGTCCCCTCTCGGGGCCCAAAAGACTCTAGGTGCTTCTCAGATGCGGAAGGGAATAGACCTCCATTTCTCTTATTTTTCAAATCAGCCTTTCAAGCAAAGGCATTTTCTTTTCTTTTCCATTTTGTTATAAAAAATGTCAAACAGGAGCAGAGAGAACAGTATAATGAATTACCATGCATCCATCACCCACCTTCAATAATTATCAACATTTTGCCAATCTTGTTGTGTACCCACCCGCCCCCCTTCTCTTGGAGTATCTTAAACAAAGACGTTTCCTGAGCACGTATTAGGTGCACCCTGCAGTCACGAAGGTAGTCGCTCACTTAGTTAAAACAAAACACAGAACCAGACTCCGTTCTGAGTGTAACAGATGTGAAGGACCATAAGATGCAGCCCCTCACCCCCTGCCAGGTTGCTCACACCATCAATAAACCTCCGGTGGGCACTGCTCAGGGCTAACACAGATAACATGGTGGTGCAAAGGAGGTGAGAGGAGGGGGCACATCTCCTTACATCGGGAGAAAGAGCTGCAGGAAAGCCTTTGCTGGAAAGGCAAGGAAGAATTTACGTACGAGTGAGGAGAGATAGAGGCAGAGGGAACACTCGTGCAAAGACATGAAGGGACAAAACAGAGTGATGCATTACAGGAACTGGAGCCAGTTTTTCAGGAGCACTGAGGTCTGCAGACAGGGCTGGGGAGGTGGGCAGCGGCCAAGTCAGGAGGAGGCTTGTGCACCCTGCAAAGGAGGTTAATTTTAGCCCAAGGGCTTAAAATTAGGGCTTAATTAGGTTAAGGACTGAGAAATCTCTCTGGCAGCAGTATGGTTACAGATTGAAAAAATAAAACCCCAGGGCTTCTCTGGTGCCGCAGTGGTTGAGAGTCCGCCTGCCGATGCAGGGGACACGGGTTCGTGCCCCGGTCCGGGAAGATCCCCCATGCCGCGGAGCGGCTGGGCCCGTGAGCCACGGCCGCTGAGCCTGCGCGTCCGGAGCCTGTGCTCCGCAACGGGAGAGGCCACAGCAGTGAGAGGCCCGCGTACAGCAAAAAAATAAAAATAAGAATAAAAAAAATAAAACCCCAGAAGCCAGGTGAGAGATAGGAAGTAAGGATCTGGAGCAGATGTAATGTGGCTTAAACCAAGGCAAAGCAGAGGAAATAAAGAAGAAGGGAGAGGCTCAAGAGCTATGTGGAGAGAGGATTCTAGTATGATTCCCAGGTGTCTGGCCAGAGCAGTTGCGAAGTGATGCTTTTAAAATGAGATTAGCATTGCTTTTCAAACTTGAAAATGCATTCAAATCACCTGTGGAGCTTCCAAATATCCTAATGCCCACAAGACCACTAAATCAAACTTGAGGGGCAGGACACAGGCATCAGTATTTTTTAAACTTTCATGATTCCACTGTGCAACCAAGTTTGAAAACCAATGAGATAGAACACAGTGGGAGCAAGAGGTATGTATTTTCAGCACCCCTTTAGTCTGTGATCATACAAGTTGAGTGAGATGGAAACAATTATCAGGTCTTCACACACACTTTATTTGGTTCAAAATGATATGAATTTCTGCGCTATCAGCTCCATTAAAGTTCACACGAACCATATTTCATCAAATCTGTCATTGACTGAAAAATGCACCATTGTTTCATGTACCACTACAGAAGAAAAATTAGAACATGCCATCAATTATGGCAAAGACTTTAAAAATTTTTTAAAGTTTATCTTAGAATCAGTGTAATACAGTATGTACCAAAATGCATTCTGAAACCAATGTAAATTGTAGGGACCAACCATTTAGAGTATTTATGTTATTTCTTTCACTTACTAACACATGAATCTGACTCCTGGTCATAATCTGCAACATCCTGCAATTCAGTCTTCCATTTCCAGAAACGACCAACCTAGTAAATCATGTAACCCTAGTGCATGCATATTGAAGGCTCTGTGAGCAAGCTTCCAAATGACAGTGGTGGGTATGAGGCTCCCTTCTGCCTCCAGGAAGTGAGGGTGACATGCAGTTCACCCTTCTGAAGACAGAAACAGAGAGCTCTTCTTCCACTGCCTTCGTATGTGCTCTGCCTGACTTGGGCAATCTCTCAAAGCCTGTGGGGACCCAGTCCTAGAACCATACAGCTTCTGCAGCTGTGGGAGCAGGAAGTCTTACTATTAGTTCTGACCTTCCTTAACCTCTGCAGATGCCCTTTGCTTGACAGGGGCCTGGGTGACCTGAATCTCCTTCCCAAATCCAGGAAAGGGAAGTCCATGTGATGTGACAGTGAGGAAGATGATGAAATCTTATGGAGCCTTAAAAAGAAAGTTTGTACTTTTAGAAAAGTGAATTACAGCCCTTATCTCTTTTGAGCCTTACAGCCTTCAAACCTCCTTTAAGTAGCAAGTTCGCTACTCCTAGTGTACTCTAACAGCCAGCTAGGGCAGAGCTGGACTCCAATGGCCTTTCCTCTGCACCGTGCCAGTTTTCCCATGGCACACAGTGACAGCCATGCCATCAAGAGACCATTTTTCCATTTCAAAAGAAAGCCAAATATTTTCCCCTTTGTCCATTCAAATCACCTGGACCACTTCACAGCTGTTTGGGGGAGTCTGCCTTTTGTCCCACTAAAGATATTGACCCAGAACCGATTCTGAAGAACCAGTGATGATTAAAAGGTGTCTCTAGGGCTTCCCTGGTGGCGCAGTGGTTGAGAGTCCACCTGCCGACGCAGGGGACGTGGGTTCGTGCCCCGGTCCGGGAAGATCCCACATGCCGCGGAGCGGCTGGGCCCGTGAGCCATGGCCGCTGAGCCTGCGCGTCCGGAGCCTATGCTCCGCAACAGGAGAGGCCACAACAGTGAGAGGCCCGCGTACCGCAAAAAAAAAAAAAAAAAAGTGCCTCTTTGTGCCCTATGAGTCAGTCAGGAATCAGCTCGGGAGGTGCACACAGAATGTACACTCAGCTTGATTCTCTAACTCGCGCCTGAGAGAAAGGGAAAGTCAACAACCAAAACAAAACTGAGCCTTCAAACACTTATTGAATGTTCTGCACGTGTTAGATGCTTCATATTCACTACCTCAAGGCCGTAGAGTGGTCAAGGCAGTGACTACAGACAGACCTGAATTCAGAACCTGACTCTATTATGACCGGAGCAAGTGACTTACCTCCTCTGTCCTGTTTCTTCATCTCTGAAACGGGGACAGTAATGCTTTCCTCATGGGGTTTTGTGAGGAGCAAATAAGATGATGGCTGTAAAGTGTCCAGGGCTGGGAGTTCTCACTTCGATCCTCATGGCCGAGCCCAAACTGAAAGGAGCAAATGCCCTCCTGGGTGGAGAGAAAACATCTCTCTCTGAGCCTCAGCTCACCACGGTATGATAAACACCTGGTGCCTGTACAGCGGTCCTTCAAGTCTGGTTTTCCTTTCATGCAGGGGCTTAAAGATGCCCGAGTGACCCAGGTTCAGCTTCTACTCAGGGTAGCTAAAGGTGGCCATAGAATGCTCTGAGTTTTTGTATCCCCCTCTCTCCTTTCTCCTCCATAGGATGTATTGTATGCAGCCACTAAAAATGGTGTTTCTGAGGAATATCAATGCTCACTGTGTAAACTGAGTGAAAGGAATTAGGTATAAGGTTGAATGTACGCTGTGATCATAACTGTGTTGAGAAAGATACATCCAAAAGCTAAAAGGAAACAGAACAAAATATCCACTCTGGTTATCAATGATTAATAGAATTCAGGTGATTTCAATTTTATTTTCATGTTTCTGTATTTTCCATATTTTAAAACAATAAGCATATAACACTTAAAGAATCAAGGGAAGATGTGGGTTTTTTTTTCAAGCCTTCAGAAAGATGCCACCAGCCCCCTCCTTACTTGGTTGAGGATCTCTTGGTTTTTTGTGGACGGTTCAATGGTTTACCTAACTTTTTTGTTTAAGTCGGACAGAGGAACCACAAAGAGGTTATGGTTTCGTTTTTCACTCCATGCATGTAATTCAAACAACATGAAAATCAAGGTAATTCTTAATGCGGAAAAAAAAAGTGGGTTGTCACGGCAACATGGGCTTAACCAGTGTAACAAGTTCAAGTCAGAACACCTGGTTCTGATTATAACTTTTATATATATATATAACTTTTACTAGCGGCGTGACCTTGAATAAGGCACTTAAGCTTTAGGGTCTTGTAACCCCAAGTGTGTTTCCTGAGCCAGCAGCATCAACATCTCCTGGACCTTGTTTAAAATGCAGAATCTGGGGCACCACCTCAGGCCTACTGAATACACATTTGCAACTTTCCAAAAGCCCCAGGTGATTGGTATAAATATTAAAGTCTGCCAAGGCCTGGTTTATGAGCCTGTTCCCTCTCTGGTCAAATGAGAGGCTGTTCTCCCCATCTGAACACCTCGAAAAGTTGTGATGAAGAGCAGGTGGGATAACATAATGCGTGTAAACATGATTTGAAGCTGCAAACTACAGCACAAACGCCAAGAACTAAAATGCCTTCCAACGTGAAAGACAGGGCATGGGAATGATGTTCTACAAAATGCTTCTTCGTTAATGGTAATCACTGAAATGGGCTGTGCTTTCCTTATCTTTGCTCATGATACTCTAATGATATTTTCCAGATTATGACCTTTCAAAGATGAGGGACTTCATCAACCAACAAGCTGATGCTTATGTGGAAAAAGGCATCCTTGATAAAGAAGAAGCCGACGCCATTAAGCGTATTTACAGCACCCTGTAAAAATGGCAAATGACCCAAGAGTCTTTTAACTGTTTCAGAAAACATAGCGTAGCTTAAAACACTTCTAATTCTGTGATTAAAGTTATTTTGACCCAAGGATTATTAGAAAGTGCTGAATTTACAGTAGTTAATCTGTTAGAAGTGGTTAAAACATAGCTTTCTTGCCATAAAACTATCCAAAAAGTAAAGTTGTATGTAAGCTGAGATTTTGTATATAGAATCCTTATTTCCTTATAGATTTACATTTTATAAGCAGATCTATGTTGCTTTGGAAAAGCCTGTAATGGACTGAACTTAAAACTGAACCCTCATCCCACTGTGTCACACATATAAGCACCCCCTGAAGAATTAGGGGGTTCTGTTTTCAAGGCATGCCGGGTACCAAAGCACCTCGTAGGATATCTCTGTTATAAGATGTCATTTCCATACCTCTTCCCTTTGGGGAGTTTAAATAAATTCACATTTCCTCATAGCCTCTATAGCTTAAAGTACAGCCATCTGCTTTTTTGCCTGCTCCTGCTGGCTCTTTATCAGGCCCAAAGGCACAGAAAGGAACCTGAAAAATGGGCATAGGATTTGCTGGATTTATTAACAATTCCCCCCCACTCTCAACATTTTCTATTAGTGAGTTTTCAGACATTGAGTTTTTCTCTTAAGAGGGATACTACCTATGTACTTTCCAAGACAAATGAGGTCATAAACGCTACATAAAGCAAGACAAAAATTGATGCCAGGTCTGAGTTATCTAAACGGAATTTGATCCAAGCCAAGGTTTCTCAACAGAGAGCAAGAGGGCCAGGAAGTAGGGTAGATATAGAGATAAAAATCATTCCCTCCCCTGTGAACCAAGCTGGTAGACAAGTTCCCCTAGAGGACAAAGTTAAAGAATGTCAGATCCCTGCAACCCCTCTTCCTCAGCCACCACCACCAACACAGTCCTGGAAACAACACACAGTGACCCAAGGTCCTCCGGAAATGTTAATGCTTTGAAAATGTATTATTCAGTATAAATTAAGTACATAAATATTTTTCTATACACTTCAGTTGAAAATCATAAAAATAACTTAATACTATGTATATCAGCTGGCACTACTTCAGATGGCTTCTGACACCTGTCTTGAACGTCTCTACCTCATATTCAGTTTTTGGTGAGGACCGGGGAACATACAGGAAAGCTACAAGAGGCTGTTTTCACAGGGAGGAGACCACTGCTGCTCTTCTCTACTCTCTCTAGAATTGCAAAAACAAAAACCACAGCCTGACACACACAGAAACAAAACTCAGTATGTTCTAGAGAAGCCAATACACGTTGGTGAATGGTGAGAGCGAACTAAAAACGTCTTTGCTGGAACTATACTTGCCAAAGCACAATGAGTCAGACTGTTTGCATGAGTCATCTTTGATAACATGGCTGACTCGACTTCATCATGGCCTGTAGTCCAAACACGCTGCTTCTGCATTACAGAGAATTAGATGATTATGACTCAAGCATTTTATCCATTCACTTTTCTATAGTTTATCTAAATATGCAGTATTTTTAAAAATAAGACATTTACTAAGGGAGTTCATTGTAGCTTTCAGAGCACATTGACATTCCTCAGCTCCTACTAATAAGCAGGACAGAGGGAGCTCTTCAGTCCTGTTTCATACATGAGGTTCACAAAAAGAGCACTGGGGGCTTCCCTGGTGGCGCAGTGGTTGAGAGTCTGCCTGCCGATGCAGGGGACGCGGGTTCGTGCCCCGGCCCGGGAGGATCCCACGTGCCGCGGAGCGGCTGGGCCCGTGAGCCATGGCCGCTAAGCCTGCGCGTCCGGAGCCGGTGCTCCACAACGGGAGAGGCCACAACAGTGAGAGGCCCGCGTACCACAAAAAAAAAAAAAAAAAAAGAGCACTGGACATGCTCAAACTCTGATGGCCAAGAAGTGGTAAAGCCAGGATTAGAACCCAGGTGCTTGTCCTAGTTCCCTCCTCCACAGCACTTCCGTGTGCAAGGCAGCGACTAAAGAACTCTAGTCCAGGACGTTTCAACTGTGGTCTCAGTGAAATCAGTTTTTAGTAACTTGAAGATGAGGGAAGAGATGTTTTGGCTAGGAATTGCTAAGAGAGACCTTAGGCAAAAATAAAAGACTCAGAAAAATGTTTTTGAGATTGTGGTCTTCATTTCAAATTTGAACTTATGTCTTTTGGATAGTGTTTTTGGATTTGTGTCTTTTGCATTACTCTCAAATTTCAGATTATTTTATGTTAAATAGCATAAAAACTATTAACATTAAAAAAAAAATCCCTGGACTTTTTTTTAGAGACCTTGACCTTTTCTTACATACACAACTGTTTCCCTTCCTTTATTTTTTTCTTTTAGCTTTCTGCTTTTCCAACGACCTCCCCATAGTTCAGATAGCGATGGATACAAGAAAATAGCAAAGCATGACAAGGAGATCACCCTATAGCAAAGATGATAATAACGTTAGGAAAAAGAAACATGAGAAATAAAAACAGAGGTTATCATGAGAAAAAATAATGAGGAAAAAACCCCAAAATACAAGGGATTGTGGACGTTATGAACAAACAAGAAATTCAAGACATGGGCAAACAGCTACTGTTTTCCCATTCATGTCCCTGTTAGTCTCAAGGGGTGGATATATGCAGTTCTGGTTCAACAAGTTCTGCTGCACCAACATCTAAGGGCACTTGTTTCCTGCTTAATGGAAGACTTGGAGGAGCAAGGCAGGGAGAAGATAATGAGGAAAAAGAAAAGGGAGAAGAGAAGGGAAACAAGGTCCTTCTTGCCCCACAGAACGCAGACTCCTTTTGGGATGTTGGTGAGGGATAAATACAAGGAATTTTTGTGGAAGCTTAAAGATTTATTTAACCTGATACTTGAATAGAAATGGAGATCAAAAAACTTTAATTGCAAATAATACATTTCTTAAACTTTACTGCTGTAACCTGTACATATAAAAAACTAAGACAAATTATGTGAATAAAAACCTAACCCTTCAATTCAAATGAGCATTTGACTGTAAAATGCTGTAAAACATTCTATAAAGTGACTTATCAATGAAATCTAAGCTAAAATTCACCAGTGTGTCCAGTCATGGTGTTGTTTACTTCTTCTTTTGATATACTCCATATTTTCACTATATCTGAAACACACCAAGTCAGATATTATTTAAATGCAAAGGTTACTAGTAATTGCAATGTATTTGCTTTTAGATTATTGAAACCTTTTTCAAAACTACAGTAATAATAATAAAGACCATTAAAGTAGAGGAGAAGCTGTCACCATTTAAAACTATAATTTAAAAATCAATTTAATATTCCCATTTGTTGAAAAAAACTGAAGACTAAAATATGAAAACATAGTTTATTTTCTCATTCAGACTTCTGGAGTTTATTTTTACAAAATAGCAGACAAAATTTGTTTCTTTATAGTAATACAGAATATGTAATACATATCGAAATATATATATATATATAGCACTTAAGTTATAAACACATAGCAAAATCAGCATCACTTAAACAGCAACCATGTTTTTCACATAATTAGGATTTCTCAGGAAATAAACATTTTTACCTTGAATATGTAAACAGTCTTTGTGGCTTTATGTCAACTAGTATTTACAAAAGCTAGTCTAAAAACTACCACCGCTTGCAAAAGTGATGAGCTTTAAGATACAATTTTGCTGTCATGCCATAATAAAGACTGAAAATCATGGAAAGCCAGAGGGAGCTAGTCACTTCAGTGCAATTGCTGTAGGTGGAACTACTTAATTGTGATTTAAAGATGTATGCTATGAGAATCCAAAAGGGATGCTTTTGAATCATCAGTTGTTGGTTTCTTTATGATCTAACCATCTCTTAACCCAGGTTAGATTATGCCCCCGATCATCTAACTGTGATAGAGGGAAGCTGCAAAGAGACTTTCTTCATCTCTGAAAAAAAGAAACACAGCATAAATCAGTGTTTAAAAACTGTACTCAGAAAACGAACACACATATTCATTATACAACTTAATATCCACTTGCCAAAGAAGGGCAGGAGTTATATCAACTTATAATATCATGCATGCCTTGAAAGTTGTACAAAATGCAAACACTCACTAAGGAATATTTCATTGTCCCCATTTTACTGGTGTCTCAGTTATTGGAATAAAGAATGGTACTTGTTATATATTTGTATTTGTTTATATTATATAAGTTTATATTAAATTATAAATTAATTATATTCATATTTATATTTGTCTATATTTTTAATATTCTACCTCTTTCTCAAAAGGATTTGAGGTACCTACAACAAAAGGCATACATATACTATGAATAAAATAGAAATTAAAAATCACGACTAAGGAAAGGAGAAGGATACAAATATATTAACCATCAGCAATATTGTAGTAGTTGAACTGAGGACCAGTTTTGGCTGCGAGCTTCCTGGTAGCCAGGGCAAAAAAGAAAACACAATAGGTTGTGCCATTCTTGGAATGATAAAGGAAGAAGGAAACCAATTCTATAGGAGAGAGAAAGTTTTGCCCTAGTACCAAATTAAAGAACAAAGAAAAAAAGTTCACATGAGATCTTATATAGGAAACACCTGGTAACAAGTAATAACTGTCTGGCAAGTTTTATAAAGAACAGTATTTTACAAGTAATCTATAGGGCACTGCTTCCTCTGACGGTGTCAACTAGATGTCTACTTGGATGCTCTCCAGAACTACTAGCTGGACAGTTATGCTATTAAAGCAAAGAAGTAAACTTTTTATACGAAGTAACAAAAACAAAAGCATTGCAACAGATAAAGCTTTATGCAGAATGCAGTAGCTCTGTTTAGACTTTATACATTAAAAATGCCTGTCTAGGGCTTCCCTGGTGGCGCAGTGGTTGAGAGTCCGCCTGCCGATGCAGGGGACACGGGTTTGTGCCCCGGTCCGGGAAGATCCCACATGCCGCGGAGCGGCTGGGCCCGTGAGCCATGGCCGCTGAGCCTGCGCGTCCGGAGCCTGTGCTCCGCAACGGGAGAGGCCGCGGCAGTGAGAGGCCCGAGTACCGCAAAAAAAAAAAAAAAAAAAAAAAAAAAAAAAAAGCCCGTCTAGAATGAAAATCTACCTTTTAAAGCAAAAAAAGAAAAGAGAATTTGACCAAGCAAGGACATCTTAAGAGTAGTTTGTTCAGCCTCTGACATTTTTCCAGCATATTTTTACCTGCTCTCTTCCTTCAGTTTCTTGGCTGCCTGCGTTGATAACTTAATCTGCAAGTCCAGCCTTTGCAGGAAATCTCTGGCTGACACTTCCTCGGGCTGCATGGGCTGAGCATCAGATTCTTGAGGACTGGGAGAGGAAAGGTCTTCCCCAGCCGCTACCAGGTCTTCTTCGTGAGAAAAACTATCAACTGTTTCATTTTCTGGAGAATCTATTGAGTTAAGTCCATTAAACAGCAAAGGCTTCTCTGATATAACTGGGATGTTCAAAGTTTTCTTCAGAAATATACAATCATTGGTAAACAGTTTATTTGCCCTTTTAATCTGCTCCATCTAAAATATTTTAAAAAAGCAACAGAGTTACATATAAATAAATCCAAGAGTAGGGTTTATTATACAACACAAAATAAAATATTCATAAGCAAAATGTGTGCAATGCTATCTCTGGATCTGAAATTCTTAATTCGGGGTTAGTCACCTCTCCAGATACCCCCAGTTATTTCAAGAGGTGCCAGAAAATTCTCTTTCACAATTTTATAAGAAGAAAGACTAGTTTTTCCCCTGCTATATTATTTCCCCTACAAGGCAGCTTTTACCAAGCAGCCTTAAATCCCTGAAGTTAAAAAATGTAGGATATTTAGCACTTATTTAATACACTTCAATCTTATTTTAACATTTCTATTATCTGATTTAAAAAAACAAAATTCTTAGTGCTGTGATTTTCCTTATGGAGTGCTTCCCATCTCTAGAATTGCGTTTGGTAAATTTAATGGATACAGGAGGTGGTAAAGAAAAAAGTACAACGAGAATTAGGAAGAATGGTGTAGGCTGGGGCTGCAGTCATTAAGAAAGCCCTCACGGAGAAGGTGGGGTTCTGATTTTGATTCTTTTGACTTTAGATGGACCTTGAAGAATGGGTAGAAGTGGGACAGGTAAGGAAAACAGGTAGGGAGCACTTTACATAGAGTATCTTATTTTTTCTACCTTACAGATTAGGTATCTGAAGATCCACTTTTCAAATAAAAGAAACAAAACTCATGGAGGTTATGTACCATGGAATCATCATACAAGTAGCAGATGAAGAAGACAGAATTTAATACAGGTTTCAAAACTTCAAACTCTTTCATACCCTGTGAATTCCTCCAAACCAAAGAAATGGGGATAGCAGGTAGGGGTGAAAGGGGGAATGGAATTTACGTATGTTACCTCATTTAACTTTGCTAACAGAACTGCAAGCTAGATATTATCACCTCCTTTTTACAGATGAAGAAAGGGAGACTCAAGGGAGTTAAGTGGCATGCCTAAGTCCACAAATGTGGGTAAGTGCAGACAGGACTCTTGCAGAGCTGTCGGAGAAATACCTACCCTCATGTTCATCACACCCGACTATCATGCATCTGCAGACTTCTCCACCCAACTAGCCTGGGAACTCGCACCATGCTAGGTTCTTTACATGCACTGCACCATCTAATTTTCTTGTGAGGTATTGTCACCAAGACAGCTTGGTACAACAGCTAAGCACACAGGCTTGGGAATGTGACAGAGCTAATTTCAAATCCCAGCTCCACCAACACGAACTGTCTGAACATAAGCGTGTTACTTCTCTCATTGAGCCTATTTCCTCATGTGTAAGACAGGTATCATCTAGCCTTCACAGGGTTGTTGGAAGGATTAAATGAGAGTTTATACATGTATATGCATAGAGGATATGGATGTACGTGTAAAGATATAGGTGTGAAAGGGAGAGACAATTTAGCAGTAAATGGTACTTACTGTCCATTTTCCCATGAAGAAATTAAGGCACACAAGAGATGACTGATTTGACCAAGTGCATATGGCTCTGCAACTGTATGAGCCAGAATTTCCGTCTGACTCTAAAGTCCATATGTACAACACCAAGATTAAAGTGCGTGACTAATGGAACCCAATTCTGGGATCCTTTAATGCCAAATCGACTGAGTGAAAAAATTAGATTTCCACTTCAAAGAGCCTGAAAAAATAATGGTTGAATAAGATGGGCCCTGCTCCTCCTGCTTTCTAGCTATAAGGTGAATCCACACAAATAGTACATTCAATGCTTTCTTTTTTCATTTAAAGATACTACTTTAAAGTATCTTTTGTGTAGGGTGGTCTTTTATGTTCTAGTTTCTAGTTAAAAGAGAGAAGGCAAGGGTGAGAAAGAACATGAATAGGCAGGTACACTTTTAGAGACAGAATTAACATCTAAAAATCCTAAGTGTCTCTGGTCTAGTTTAGGCTTAGATGTGAGCAAATTAAAGAACTTGAAAACTTACCCATAGCAGGTTCAGGTATATCCTAATCTGCCTTTAGTACCTCTTGTTTTCACCACCTAGCATCCACGCCCTCCATCTCCCTTAGTATAAGGGCTTCCAGGGGCACTGAGTCCTCCCCTGGCTCCAGGATGAGCACATGACTCATTCCTGCCCCTTGAAGCATCACAGTGCCCCGGCTCCTGAAAGGTCACAGTCCCGTCTCGGAACAGTTCAGAGATGCAAGGAGACTTCTGCTGAGTCTGGGAGGTGAAGGACCTCTATTTTTTCTGTGAGAAAGAGACGGGCCTGGAGCTGCTGGCAGCCATCCTTCCACCACAAGGAACCTAACAACAATGCCACCTTGAAGGAGAGCTATCAGACCTCTGAATCAAAGCCTGAAGCCAGAATACCCTCGCACCCTTCAGTCCCAGTAATGAGCCAGTAAATGCCACTCTGTTTTGTTTTTATTGCTTAGGCCAACTTGAGTTTTCTGTCACTTGTAAATGAAAGAACCCTCACTGGTACAGTACCCTTGAAATACTTATTGACAGGGGCCTACAACTGCTAACAGACACTGTTTCCTGGGAATAATGATGGAAGACAGAAACAGCCAGGAACACCGGGATCTGACTGCTGAAGCTGGGCTGGGAACATCAGCCATTAACTGTGAATTCCCTCAGGTCAAGACCGGTTATTTCTAGAGCCTCCCAGGTTTAACAAAGATCTTATGCACACTAAGTGCTTAGGATGGATGGATTAATTAATTAATAAATAATTAATACAGGTCAGAGAAACAGGCATAAAAGATGAACCCAGAGAAGTAACCAGGAAGGGGTGGTAAGTTATCTGTTTTGTTGGTTATTCTCCCTTTAAACCCACCCTCACCTCCCAATCCATCCCCCAGTCTTCTTGAACTTGTTCTAACTGCAGGAGGCTGACCTCTTCAGAACTGCACTCCCCAAACCCCCTTGTTCTTGGAATTCCAGTCAGTGTTCCCAAGGAAGTCACCAGCAGAACAACCACACCATGACTCTGGTGCCTGCATCCCTCTACAGCAGAGCTCCTACCAGGCAGCCCCTTGTCCACTCTTCCCGTTCTCCTCGGTGTCGGGTACCCCACTCCTTCCCCTGGCCCTCAGGCCTAGGGGTAATGTCTCCCTGCTGTTGCTGGTCTCGGGTGCTGCATCATCCCTTCCTGGTTCTCTTAATCCTATTCACACTTCTGTAAATGTCCCTGCATTAAACGCTCTCTGGCCACACCCTTGGAGTGCGCTAAATGTATTCTGTGGGGACCCTGATACATCCATCACTCAGAGCAAGACAGGCCATCATAGCCAGGCAAGGGGCCGAAGACAGGAAGCACAAGACAAATGGACTGAGTAAAAGGCTGTGTGTAGTCAGGGAGTCCACAGGGAGTGAAGGGCAGGGCTCTCCTAGCTCTCATGCATGCCATTCTACCATTGATTCACCAATAGAACTGCCTCTTTTAACAAGTCTATGAGCTTCCCAATGTCAGGAACTGCTTCTTCTCCATCTCAGCATTGCCAGCAAGCATTTAAGGTGTATGTTGACCATTATGGTCTAGACTCTAAGATGACACATGGTTGCCAGCATCAAGGACATCAGGGATGTCCAGACATAGTTAGCATCAAGGTGGGAACCAATCTAAGGATGGGCAGATTTGAAACTGAAGGTGAAAACAGATAAAAGAGGTTAATATAAGGTAGTACTTAGAAACAAGGGCTCTGGGGCCATACTTTCCAGGTTCAAATCCTGGCTTTACCACTTTCTAATCATCCCCTATGTCTATTTTCTTTTCTGTAAAGTAAGGAAAATAGTACTTTCCACACAATATGATTATTATGAGAATTAAATGAGTTAATTCATGTAAAACACTTAGAACAATGCATGGCACACAAAAGTGTTAGCAACTATCATTAAACTTGGTTAAAAGTGAGAAAACAAGTAAGGGCAGATCCTAACATGTATTCAGCAAATAAGGAGGAAGTAGGTAGGAATTTTCTCTCCATAAAAAATATTTCTGGGCTTCCCTGGTGGCGCAGTGGTTGAGAGTCCGCCTGCCGATGCAGGGGACGACACGGGTTCGAGCCCCGGTCCGGGAGGATCCCACATGCCACGGAGTAGCTGGGCCCGTGAGCCATGGCCACTGGGCCTGCGCGTCCAGAGCCTGTGCTCCGCAGCAGGAGAGGCCACAACAGTGAGAGGCCCGCGTACCGCAAAAAAAAAAAAAAAAAATTCTCCCACAAAGCAAAAACATGTAAGAAAATTTCATATAAATAAGCCCAGATGAATAACATAATATACTGTCACTGCCCTGAGGTCTGAGCGTTTTTTTTTTCATAAGGTATTTAATTTGATCTTAACTTGTTCTCCTTTACAACCATAGGCTCCAAACTCTATTACCAGTAGTGAAGTTAAGGAATGAAACCAGCTACACAAAAAGCCAGGGGGAAAAAAAAAAAAAGGAGTCCTTCCAGAAAGAGTAGTTACAAGGCCCCAGAGCAGGAAAAAGTGGTGTGGCTGAAATAGGGAGTAATGAGCAAGCTGCAGGCCACTCATATAATAAATAAAATTTGGATTTTACTTTAAATGTGATGGGAAACCATTGGAGGGTAAAGGAAGGGAGTGACATGATTTGAATATCACTCCAGCAGCTTTATGGAAAATGGATTGGTAAGAAAGAGGCATTAGTGGAAACAGGAAGCTCAGTTATGGAAGAAACTGCAATAGCACAGATAAGAAATATAAATAATCCCAAACAGTGAAATGATATTTTAATTTGCTTTGGAATGTTTTATGCTTTTATCTGAACTTGGATGGGTCTAATGTTCTGGGAATTTCACCTCACATTAAACTAAGAAAAGTCATGATCCAATACAAGGAAGAGCAGAAAAACTCTACAGCTTTACCACCTGCCCTCTGTTCAATATCTCCTACTACCCAGTGAACGCTGAGAATAGAAAGTGTGACCTTTTCAAAGTGATGCAGAACTACCCTCAGTTTCTTGAGAGCAAATGACTAGTGGGGGAGATACAGCAACCAAATGCTTTCATTTTAAAACTGTCTCCTAATCAGGATTGAGTAGCATGATTCAGTGAAATTTACCATCTGCTTACTAAGAAACAATTTATGGAATAATCAAGTAAGAGCTGACAGGATGGCCACAAGGTCTACCCGTGGTGAAATCCGGTAGAACAAATACCATCAACAACTTGTTTAAAATGATTCCCCTGTAAATACATTTGTAAAGGTGAATTCACTGGGGAGGGAACTCACAAAACATCCCCACCCCCAAGTTATCTCAACAGCTGCCGCTGGGCATGATCAAGAACTCTCCCCAAAGGCTACTTTCCATCAGCTTCATTAGGCCACCTGCCTAACTGGGAATGCAACATTCAAAGCTTCTTTTTCTTCCTCTCCATTCCTTAAAAGAAGACAAACTGTTCTGAAAACATTTCAGGACCCATGATAACTAACATTTACACAGCACTGTGTTTGCTTATGGAATATTTCCATATACACACAACTCTCAGTTGATTATTATCATCATTATAGAGGAAAAGACTTAAACATTAAAGCATTCTCTCAAGATCATGTTCTAGTAAGTGCTGGATTCAACCTCCTCACTCCGCTGTCTCCTATTAAGTGCTAGGTGTTGGTGGCTATCAGCCTCCTCCATTGCCAGGTGCTAATAATAAGGGAAAGGATTTTTTCTTCTCCATGCTATCTCAGAAGAATATATGAGATCCCATTTGTGAAATGTCCAGAAAAGGCAAATCTATAGATTAGAAAGCTGATTCATGGTTATCTGGGACAATAGAAGAGAATGGGGAGTAAGGGATCTTTTCGGGGTGATGGAACTGTTCTAAAACTGGATTGTGGTGAGGGTTGCACAACTCTGTAAATTTACTAAAAGTCCTTGAATTGTACACTTAAGATGGGTGAATTTTGTAATATGTAAATTATGTATCAATAAAGCTGTTTTTAAACAAAGAATGCATGAGAATCTATTAAAACCTAAAACTACTAAGGGCTACTTTACCATACTTCTTACAACAGGTGGCACTATTTAGTTATGGTTCTCTTCCCTTTGACCAGCAAAGGTCAACAATTTCCAGCAAGAGCAGGAGCTAAAGTTATAAACACAAAAGTTTTATATACACTTATATTTGTAACTCACCGCACTTGTTCCCCCTAAAATGATAATCATTTCACCTTTTCTCAGCAAGGTGACATCTGATAGGAGAAGTGTGAAGAAGCAAGTGGGCTTAGCAGCTCATTGGAGGAGAAAGAGAAGACCCCGGGAATAAAATTGGATAGGAAACGACTCAGGATATGGGGGGCAATGGTCTGGAGAGGGTAGAGGACAGGGAAGTTTCCAGGGGGTAACAAAAAGATGAAGAAAAAGTTTGTGAAAATAACAGTTTCCCTCACTGCCTCTCACCCACTTTCAGTTTATATACAGGGCTTCCTAACAAAAAGTTCACAGCAGCTGCCTGGAGCTGGTCAGTTCCCTCCAGAGGCTTGCCTCCAACTGAAAGGAGCTGGGATCACCACAAAAGACTGGGTTGGGGGAGGAGACTTAATGTCTCAGTGGAGATGAGCAAAGCCCAGGAAATTCCAGCCCAAGCAAGTCTGTGTCTGAGATTTGAATTACACTGAATAGTTTCTCAATTGATCCCCAGCAGTTTCAGTTTCTCTCTGTGAGGTCTTCCACCGCCATACCATTTGAAATTGCAGCTACCTCCAGCAGCCCTGTCTCCTTTCCCTGATTAATTTTTTTTTCATTTTGCTTATCAACACCTGATATATAACATATTTTGTTTACTTACTAACTGTCTCCACTGACTAAAATATAAGCTCCATGAGGGCATGGATTTTTATTTATTCACTAAGGTATCACCAGAAAGGTAGAAGCTGGGAAAAAAGAGGAAAGAAAAATCAGATGAATGATAAACACTGTTGAGAAAACAAAACAGGAAAGGGGGGAGGGGCACTGGGATGAGGGAGGGTTGCAGTATGACATGGAGTGGTCAGGAAGGCCTCAGGGAGGAGACATTTTGCAGACTTGAAGGCAGTGAGGGAGCAAGTCACACAGCCAATATCAGCTACGTGATTTGTAGGTCCCAGAGAAAAGTGAAAATGTGGGGCATTTGTTCACAAATTATTTAAAATGTCAACAGTAACAGCAGAGCATTAAGTGCAGGGCTCTTCTCGACATGGGGCCTATGTGACTACACAGGTCCCACATCTGCACGTACCTGTGGCCCTGCATGCAGCTGTCAGGGAAAGTGTTCCCAACAGATGGATGGAACAGCAAGGGCAAAGACCCCAAGAAGGGACAGCATTGGGAAAGAGCAAAGAGACCCTGCTTGTAAAACAGGAACATTCCTGGGCTCCTTTACTGGATATTCTGATCCAGCAGGTTCAAGGTAGGCTCTAAATTTCCAACATCTCATCACCTACTCCTTTAAACACTAATTTAAATACAATGTGGGTGGGACTGCCCTGGTGGTCTAGTGGTTGGGACTCTGAGCTTCCATAGCAGGTGGTGTGGGTTGGATCCCTGGGGCTGGGAGGGGGGACTAGTATCCCCATGCCGCGCAGCCAAAAAAAAAAAACCAAAAACAGTCTAAATACGATGTGGGTGATCTTGGCAGTCAATATTAGAAACTTAACTCACTCAACTTCTCTCTGTTCAGTCGGGGAATGAAAAAAACCTTTCTGCCTTTTTAACTTCCACCTGAAATATCAATTTCAATGAGTAAATCCGATTAATGTCTGTAGTTAATATCTGCAAGAATATCAGTTCACTGTTATGGTGATTATCTTCACTTTCACTAGTTCTATAGAACCAGTGGAAAGAGTCTCTAACAATTTCATCAACTAGAGTTCAGGGTCCAAAGTAAATGAGAACCAGTGATTCTCAACCAACAGTGAGTGCTTCTCAGGGAATATCTGGCTATTTCTGGATGGGGGGGAGGGGGGCAGTGCTACTGCTATCTAGTGGGCAGAGGCCAGAGATGCTGCTAAACATCCTACAATGCACAGAACAGCCCCCCAAGACAAAGGATTATCCAGTCCATAGTATCAATAGGGCTGCAGTTGAGAAACCCTGAAACAGACTGTCTGTGGCTACAGATTATAGTTCCCAATTCATTACACTTGAGCTTAACATCTTAAAATCAAGTCTTTATAAAGGTAATGAAAAACCTGATTTATGCTTTAATGAAAAGGGATAAATTTATAAGTAACAGGATCTACATCAGTGAAAACAGGAATTAGAAAGCATTTGATCAGGACTTACCTGATGGCGCAGTGGTTAAGAATCCGCCTGCCAATGCAGGCGACACAGATTTGAGCCCTGGTCTGGGAAGATCCCACATGCCACAGAGCAACTAAGCCCCTGTGCCACAACTACTAAGCCTGTGCTCTAGAGCTACTGAGCCTGCACTCTAGAGCCTTCGAGCCACAACTACTGAGTCTGTGAGCCACAACTACTGAAGCCTGCAGGCCTAGAGCCTGTGCTCCGCAACAAGAGAAGCCACCACAGTGAGAAACCCGAGCACTGCAACGAAGCATAGCTCCCACTCGCCACAACTAGAGAAAGCCCGCACTCAGCAATGAAGAAACAACGCAGCCAAAAATAAATTAAATAAATAAATTTATCTTTTAAAAAAAGAAAGAAAGCATTTGATCAAAGGTGGAGAACCGCAGTGAGCAGATGTTCAGGAGCTCTGAGCAACCCAAATGAAGTCATGGAGGGCAGTGGGATGCAGAGAGATTGCTGTGGGTAGGGACCAGGGAAACAACACTTCTCTGGGTATCATGGATTCCTAGGTGCAGTCAGCCTAGCCTAGTAGATAAGATGCACAGAAACCAGACAGAAAATACCTCCCTTCTTCAGTAATCAAGATGCTAAGAGAGCTCTTGATAAGACTAGGATAAAAGTAAGGATGGAGGGCTTCCCTGGTGGCGCAGTGGTTGAGAGTCCGCCGACGGGTTCGTGCCCCAGTCCGGGAAGACCCACATGCCGCGGAGCAGCTAGGCCCGTGAGCCACGGCCGCTGAGCCTGCGCGTCCAGAGCGTGTGCTCCGCAACGGGAGAGGCCACAACAGTGAGAGGCCCATGTACCGCAAAAAAAAAATAAATAAATAAGGATGGAAATCAGAAGTAATACCTAGGGCCAAGCAAATGCTTTGTCACTGTGATGATTCAAGCTGGTCTCAATGAATAAGCATACTTGGAAAATATCCTTACCTCTCATCCACCTTCACATCTGTAAAAAGGAGATTAATTACACCTATCTCCAAGACTTACTAGGAAAATCAAACTGAATAAGAACAAGATGAAACAAGACAAATGCAATGCCTGGCACACAACAGGCATTCAGCAGAAAGAGTAGCTGCTGATACTTCCCAACGCTGCTTTCCTCTGGCTCTGACTCAAACCAGGCCCCATGAATGCAAATACAAGAATTGAAGTTCTATGTTCACTTTTAGAAACTCCCAAGAGGGCGGAATAGGACTAACCATGGCATGAAGTCTCCAGTACATGCCTGCACAGAAAGATCCCTGCTCTCAAAATGTTGAAAGGATAGAAGGACCTGCCAGGTAAACACATACCAGCATGGGTGTGCAAAGGAGATGACTCAGTCTCTGTCACTGGTGAAGGGCCAGAAGGAGTTTCACTTAAAGAGAACGATAAAGATAAGATCACCTTTCTTCCCATTGCTGTCTAGGGTGCTTCAGGAAGGAACATTGAAAACTGATATAGAGCTCAAATGTAAAAAGACCATCACATAGTTCAGAGTTAATTATAAGTAATTTTAATGAAACAATATGTTCCCTCAGCTTTCCATGTTCTTCCCAGAGGTGTAATGCAATAGGCCCAAGACACACACACTTATAAATTTATAATAAACACAGCTCTGCAGCTCACCTAGACCACATTCTTGGCCGCTGCTTAGCGACAGGAGTCACATTCACAGTTGCCAGTGAGCCCAGGGGTGTAATTTCACTTCTAAATAAAGAAGCATAATCAATAGAAACAACCATCCTGCGGGAACAACTGTACCCTTCCTGACTCATCACAGCGATTGTTTACCCAGAAAACAAAATTCTCTGCCCAAGTCCGCACCTCAGTTCGGCTTTCAGGAAATATATAGCAGTACGACCGGGACTCAAAATCGGGCGAATTTGGCTCCCAGGGTGCCAACGCCCTGGTCCTCTTTGACCTTCCTTCCTCACGCGGCAGATCCGGTCTGAGTACAGGCAGGGCATCGAGAACTGGATGCACCCACCCGGGGAGGGAGCCTTGGCGGCCCGCTCCTCTGGCTGCAGGACAGGCTCTGGCGACCGTAGCTGTCCCGGCAGCGCGCGCTGGGCAAGCGCTCGGGGCCGAGCCGCCAGGAGACGTCTGGCTACCTCCCCTACGCCCCGATACTCGCTGCGCCCCCGCCCGCAGCCACCAGCACTGCTCACCGAGACTCCGTACTTGAGCGCGATGCCCTGCAGCGTGTCGCCGGGGCGCACCCGATGCTCCACATGGCGCTCGATGACGCCGGCGCCCAGCGGCGCCCGCACGCTGGCCGTGCTGCCGTACGAGCGGGTCTTGGTGCGCGCCAGGCTCAGCGACAGCTCGGCCTCCTCGGCCTCGGAGAGCGAGCGCGACGGTGGCGGCGGCGAGGGGGCCGAGGGCCGGGGCGTGCGGGGTCCGGCTGCCCGCAGGGACCGCTCGGGCGAGGAATCAGCCATGGGTCCTGAGGAGGCCGCCAGGTCGGGAAGCTCGCCAAGAGGGCGGCGCCTCGTCCGCCGCCGCCTCCTCTTCCTCCTCACAGGGGCTGCGGAAGGCCGTTCCGCGGGGACGGCGGGCTGGAGGCCGCGGCGGAAAGCTGCGGACCGGCCATGGTGGGCACCTGCTCCTACGCGTTCCGCCTTCCCCAGCGCACCTGCAGGGAGGAGAGCGAAACGAGCTCCAGCTGCTGCCCCGCCGACGCCCCGGCTCCACCCTGCGCGCCGAGACCCGGCTGGCCCTGCGGTGCGAGGAGCGGGGCGCTCTAAGGCCCCTCGCCGTGGAGCTACTGGGCCCCATCCCTAGGCGCCCTCGGCCCCGGAGGCAACCCCGCGCCGGGCCGACGCAGCCTGGTTAAAGCCCTACCCTGTAAACAGCAAAACACCAAAGCTTTGCTCTGACTCCTTTATTGATTCCCCAGCAGGCGCCAGCTTTCTCAGACCTTCAAGCTCCCCCAGCCAAGGGTACTTCCCGCTCCCACCCCATTACCCCAGGACCTCACAGAAAACATTAAGACCATTAAACACACACAGTTTCTCCAGGCCCATCTCAACAGCCTGGAGGGTCCGGTGTGCTCAACACTCCAGGGGGGATAGTGCTTCTAAGGCCGGGTGGCTGACCTCAAACTAACCCTCCAGTTGCTTTGCTTTCACTCTCCATTTCACACCAGTGCCAATTTTAGTCCTGTGCTGCCTTGAAAGTCTGCCTAGCTACAGTTCATTCTCCTGGCTCACTGCTTAGAATTTACTATCTGCACCCAATTGTTTCTTATCAGTTTCCTCTTTGATACCCTGAAATCATGACTCCCCAAAGTTTTGTCATTAACGCCATCAGTGACCTCTTATCTGTAGTCTTTATCTGAACACCCTCTCCTCAACTTTCTGGCTTCCGATCCTATTCTACACAGAGTGGGTGCGCGTTTACTAGAATCTAGCGCTCAGGATTCTGTTGTACTCTGGACAGCTCTCCAGGAGGAAGGACCCTACAGGCAGGTTAGGAGACTGGAGGTTTGATTCATTGGCTGAAGTTCTGATATGTCGCTGTGCTGGACAGAGGCAAAGGAACTAGAGTATAGGAGACAGGACGAGAGTGGGGGAGGAACACGTGGACCCCGAATCACCCTCCCGCTCAAAAATTCTTCAGTGGCTCCCTGTGGACAGCAGTATTAACTCACACTGGCATTCAACTCTTATTTCCATTTTTATTATTCATGCTCTGGCCGTACCCCATCTACAACTCATCCTGCAAACTCCATATACTCCTGCCACTTGAACTTCTTACCCTCATGCCTTGCATATGCTATACCCTCCACCTGTAACCCCACTCTTCCAATACTCTCTGTCTACATTTAAGAAAATATTAAGGTCCATCCCAAATGATACATCCCAAAATGAGATCTTTCCTGATTCTTCCCACCTGTCCCCCTCCCCCAACTGCCCAATTGTTATTGTTTCTCCATTGAATATCAAGGTGGTTTGTACCTCTTGTTTAGCATTTAACTCGTGTTTTGTGTCATGTACTTGTCTTATCTCCTCTATACATACTCCTGGAAGGTATAACTAGATCTTACTCATCCTTTTTAACTCCAGCAGTGCCTACCTAGCTCAGTGCCCTGAATAAAGCGTCAAAAGTGGTTGAATTGAGGTGTAGTAAAAAGATCCTGAAAGCTAAATTAGGTAATTTAGCAAGAGTCTGCCATAGAGGAACTCTTGGGTGGTGTCCAGTGTGGCTATCCCAGGACCTAAGAAAGAGGCAGAACCCCAGAGTTTCAATATATAAATGAGATCAGGTAATACTTCAAGAAAACAGGAGAAATTGCCCTCAGAGTCGACAGTCTAGTAGAGAGATAGCATATAACATGTCTTCTACTAAAGAAAAGTTTACGGAAGAAATGGAAGTTTTTATTTGAAAATTAATGAACTGGGTTCTATGAGGTATTATTAGGTGTTGCTTGAAAAGGGTTCCATGATCAATTAATTGGAGAAACACTGCGATATATGCTTCCCTTTTGGAGATTCACAGTGCACATTAGGATACTGAAGGCTCTAGAAGTCCTGTAGTAAAATAAGGTATTGGATTTTGCTTGACACCATATTTCCCAAACTCATTTGACCATGGAACCCCTTTTTTTTCTCAGAAATTTTACAATTTGGGAAATGCTGAATTAAAGTGGGGAAAGACAGGCCTAAATAAGGAACCAGGAAGATCGCTCTGGGAGTCAGAGATTCCCCAAAGGCAGAACAGTATACATAAGGAGGCAGAAAATGAGCCAGGAAGGAAAAAGGCTAGGTGATGATCACTTAATTCCTTTACAAAAAGACCAAGTCCTCTGTAAAAGTGCAAGGGAAAAGTTATCACAAGAAATGCATGGAGATTCGAAAGCCATCCCACTTCTCTCTTATCAGAGCTAATTTCTAAGCTGTCCCTAGTTATTTTCAATTTCTCCAGCCATAAGAAATCCTGGGTCAGAAAACACGTCTAGAACAGTTCTAAAATGCTCTGAAATAAATTCAACACAGTTCTCAGAATTTTCTCCACTGATTCTTTTTTGTGATCTTCACTAGCGTTTCCTCTAGCTCTCAGAAATTAATCGGCTTAAATAAGTACTTATTTGATGTTGCATGGTTAGGGTTCTTTGTGAGTTATTTATTCCTAGATAGATTTGAGCTGTTGTCAAATATCTAATGTTCCTGCGAATTTTTTAAAATAAATTTATTTATTTTTATTTTTGGCTGTGTTGGGTCTTCATTGCTGCGCGCAGGCTTTCTGTAGTTGCTACGAGCAGGGGTTACTCTTCGTTTGGCTTCTCATTAAGGTGGCTTCTCTTTGTTGCAGAGCACAGGCTCTAGGTGCGTAGGCTTCCGTAGCTGTGGCACACAGGCTCAGTAGTGGCTCGCGGGCTCTAGAGCACAGGCTCAGTAGTTGTGGTATAGAGGCTTAGTTGCTCCGCGGCCTGTGGGATCTCCCTGGACCAGGGCTCGAACCCATGTCCTCTGCATTGGCCAGAGGATTCTTTTATTTATTTATTTATTTTTGGCTGTGTTGGGTCTTCGTTTCTGTGCGAGGGCTTTCTCTAGTTGCGGCAAGCGGGGGCCACTCTTTATCGCGGTGCGCAGGCCTCTCACTATCGCGGCCTCTCTTGTTGGCGGAGCACAGGCTCCAGATGCGCAGGCTCAGCAGTTGTGGCTCACGGGCCCAGTTGCTCCGTGGCATGTGGGATCTTCCCAGACCAGGGCTTGAACCTGTGGCCCCTGCATGGGCAGGCAGATTCTCAATCACTGCACCACCAAGGAAGCCCTGGCCGGAGGACTCAACCACTGCGCCACCAGGGAAGCCCCTGTGAATTTTATATCGATCTCTCCCTAATCCAAAGTTAATATCTACAATTTGTGGCTCAGATTGAATTTTTTGTACATTTATTTTTCCTTCTTCAACCAGAACTTCAAAATTAGTTTTATGTATATCTACCTACAACATAGAACAAACCTCATCATTAGTAGTGACCATTAGAAGCACTCCCTCTGAGATCAAGAATAAGAACAGGAAGGCTTCTGTTACTACTCCTGTTTAATTTTGTTCTGGACGTCCCAGACAATGCAATAAGAAAAAGAAGGAGAAACGGAAATGAAGATTGAAAAGAAATAAACTGTTATTTACCAATAATAAACAATACTAAAATGTTTACAGATAATGTCTACATTGGAACTGTTCAAACTATAAGACATAAGACTATAAGACACATTATGCAAATATCAATTGCATCAATCAATCAGAAAATATTTTGTGGAAAAGACAACCTTTTAGATACCAAAAAAAAAAAAAATCTAGGAATAAACTTAGCAAAAGAGAAGCATGCTTTATATGGAAAAATTATTACATTCTATTAAAGGACATAAAAGAAGATTTAAACAAAAATAGAGATATACCATGTTTATAAATGGGGACATGCAAAATTTTCATTTCCTTCCCAAACTCATATATAAATTCATTGAAATTCCAACCAAAATCCCTATAGGATTCTTCAAAGGACATGACAGGCTTACCTTAAAATTCATACGGAAGGGCTTCCCTGGTGGTGCAGTGGTTGAGAGTCCGCCTGCCAATGCAGGGGATACGGGTTCGTGTCCCAGTCTGGGAAGATCCCACATGCCGTGGAGTGGCTGGGCCCGTGAGCCATGGCCGCTGAGCCTGCGCATCTGGAGCCTGTGCTCCACAGCGGGAGAGGCCACAGCAGTGAGAGGCCACAGCAGTGAGAGGCCCGCGTACCGCAAAAAAAAAAAAAAAAAAAAAAAATTCATATGGAAGATAAAGGCTAAGAAGAGCCAAGACATTCCTGAAGAAGAATGAGAAAGGGAGACTTAACTTTACAATCATCAAGATTTACAAAAAATGTGATGAGAACTAAACTATTACAGTAGTGATGCTGGGAAAGACAAATAAATGTAAGAAGGGGACAACAAAGAAAGCCCAGAAGCAGACCCACACATATCAGAGAAATGAATCTATGACAATAAATGCTGCTGCCACAATTAGCCATCCACGTGGAAAAAAATTGTAGATCTCTACCTTATACCATATGCCAAAATCAATTATAGACTGATTAAATATATAATTGGGAAAAGCAAACTTTAACACTTTTAGAATATCTTTATAACCTTAGGATAGCAAAGAATTTCTTAAGCAAGATACCAAAAATACAAACTACAAAGAAAACAACTGGCAAATTCTATATATAAACATAAAAACCTCTGTCCTGAAAAGGCACCTGAAAAATTTCAATAGGCAAGGTGTAAAATGGGAAAATATATTTGAATACCTATAACTGACAAAGTATTACTATCCAGAATATGTTAAAATGCCTACAAGTTATTAGAAGAAAAACACCCACTAGAAAAATGGTCAAAAGATATGAACAATTTACAGAAGATAAAACGCAAATGGCCAATAGAAAGATGCACAACCTTACCAAAAAGCAGAGAAATTCCATTTAAAACTACAATTTCATAGGCATGAGACTAGCAAAAATTAAAGAACTGGACAATTCTAAGTATTGGTAAGATTCCTGTGGAACAACAGAAATTCTCAAACAGCGTTGGTGGCAGTATAAATAGGTGCAACCACTTTGAAGAGCTGTAGGACAATATCTAGTAAAGTTGAAGAAATTCATATCTGGTTCTGGTTCTAGCAAGCTGGAAGTCTAAACTAACTTGAAGTCCTCCTAATATAAGTATTTATAATTTAATTTTTTAATGAAATACATAATTGAGTTGGCAATAAAAAAGGGACAGGCTTTTGTATCAAAACAAGAGGGATTTGTAAGCTACAACCATAAACAACTTGCCTAAACTAATACGTGACAAAATAGAAAGTCTGAATGGTTCTATAACCATTAAAGAAACTGAATCAGTACTAGAGTTAAAAATCTTGTTACCAAAAAAAAAAAGTCAGCATCGGAAGATCTTATTGGAAGATTCTATCAACCTTTCAAAGAACAGATCAATCCAATTTTATGTGAACTCTTTCAGAGAAAAGAAGTAGCAGGAACAATCTTCAACTTAGTTCATAATATAACCATACACCCAATCCTACATCCATCATGGTATAACCATGACCAAAACCAGTTGAGGAAGGTATCACGCTCATAAAGATGGATATAAGAATCTTAAAATATTATTAAGCCAAATCTAGCAGTGCATAAAAATGATAATCCAGCATAAACAAGATGACTTTATCCTAGAAATTCAAGGTGCCTTAATATTAAGACATTAGTAGATTAAATGACAGAATAGATAGAACAAAGGAATGAATCTAATAAAGGATGGGCAAGACCTTTACAGAGAAAAAAATTTTAATATTTGAAAATACATTAAAGAAGACTTAAATAAATGGAAAAACTACACCATGTTCATGGACAGGAAGACTCAATATCATACAAAATGTCAGTACTCTACAAATTGATCGTATATTCTATGAAACAGCAATGGGTTTGCAAAAAACATGACAAGCTAATTCTAAAGTTGATATGGAAAAGCAAAGACCCACAGACAGCCAAGATATTTTTGAAGAATAAGGAAAGGGAAACTGCCCTACTAGATATCAAGAATTATTATGAAGCTATAATAGTTAAGCCAGGGTGACATTGATGCTGGAAAACCAATGGATAATAGTGCACCCAGAAACACAATCACAAATGTATAAGAACTTCATCTATGACAAAGGTAGCATTGTAGGTCACTGGGAAATGGTCTATAAAACACATGATGTCAGGACAATTAGTTATCCACATGGTAGAATCTCTACTTCCTACCACACACAAAATTTAAGTTCAGTTGAATTACAGACTTAAATGTGAAAGATAAGGGCTTCCCTGGTGGCGCAGTAGTTGAGAAACCGCCTGCCGATGCAGGGGACACGGGTTTGTGCCCCGGTCTGGGAAGATCCCACATGCCGCGGAGCGGCTAGGCCCGTGAGCCATGGCCGCTGAGCCTGCGCGTCCGGAGCCTGTGCTCCGCAACGGGAGAGGCCGCAACAGTGAGAGGCCCGCGTACCACAAAAAAAAA